>NW_012101255.1:1675004-1683359 GCF_000951045.1 Mandrillus leucophaeus
AAAAACTGAGTCAGTGGAGACCAGTGCAAGATCTTAGACTATCAGTGAGGCAGTAATTCCTCTATATCCAGTGGTACCCAACTCCTATACCCTGCTCTCTCAAACACCAGAGGAAACAGAATGGTTCACAGTTCTGGGACCTCAAGGATGCCTTCTTCTTATTCCCCTGCACTCTGACACCCAGTTTCTCTTTGCCTTTGAGGATCGCATAGACCGCACATCCCAAATTAAGTGGATGGTCTTGCCCCAAGGATTTAAGGATAGCCCTCACCTGTTTGGTCAGGCACTGGCCCAAGATCTAAGCCACTTCTCAAGTCCGGGTACTCTGGTCCTTCAGGATGTGGATGATTTACTTTTGGCTACCAGTTCAGAAGCCTCATGCCAGCAGGCTACTCTAGATGTCTTGAACTTTCTAGCTAATCAAGGGTACAAGGCATCTAGGTCGAAGGCCCAGCTTTGCTTACAGCAGGTTAGATATCTAGGCCTAATCTTAGCCAGAGGGACCAGGGGCCTCACCAAGAAACAAATACAGCCTATTCTTGCCCTAAGATATTAAAACAGTTGTGGGGGTTCCTTGGAATCACTGACTTTTGCCAACTATGGATTCCTGGATACAGCGAGATAGCCAGGCCCCTATACACTCTAATCAAGGAGACCCAGAGAGCAAATACTCATCTAGTAGAATGGGAACCAGGGGCAGAAACAGCCTTCAAAACCTTAAAGCAGGCCCTAGTACAAGCTCCAGCTTTAAGCCTTCCTGTGGGACAAAACTTCTCTTATATGTCACAGAAAGAGCAGGGATAGCTCTTAGAGTCCTTACTCAGACTAGTGGGACAACTCTACATCAGTGGCATGCCTAAGGAAATTGATGTAGTAGCAAAAGGCTGGCCTCATTGTTTTCAGGTAGTTGTGGCAGTGGCCGTCTTAGTGTAAGAGCCTTCAAAATAATACAAGGAAAGGATCTCACTGTCTGGACTTCTCATTATGTAAATGGCATACTAGGTGCCAAAGGAAGTTTATGGCTATCAGACAGTCACCTACTTAGATACCAGGTGCTAGTCTTCAAGGGACTGGTGCTTCAAATATGAACATACATGGCCCTCAACCCTGTCATGTTTCTCCCAGAGGATGGGGAACCAATCGAGCATGACTGCCAACAAATTATAGTCCAGACTTATGTTGCCCGAAATGATCTTAGAAGTCCCCTTAGCTAATCCCGCTGTTAACCTATAAACTGATGGAAGTTCATTTGTGGAGAATGGGATACGGAGGGCAGGTTGTGCCATAGTTAGTGATGTAACTGTAGTTGAAAGTAAGCCTCTTCCCCTAGGGACCAGCGTCTAGTTGGCAGAACTAGTGGCACTTACTCGAACCGTAGAACTGGGAAAGGGAAAAAGAATAAATGTGTATACAGATAGCAAGTATGCTTATCTCATCCTACATGCCCATGCTACAATATGGAAAGAAAAGGAGTTCCTAACCTCTGGGGAAACCCCCAATAAATACCACAAGGAAATTATGGAGTTATTGCATGCAGTGCAAAAACCTAAGGAGGTGACAGTCTTACACTGCTGAAGCCATCACAAGGGGAAGGAAAAGGGAGAACAGCAGCATAAGCAGCTGGCAGAGGCAGCAGAAAGGAAAGAGAGAAAGAGATAGGAAGTCAGAGAAAGAGAGAAAGAGAAGAAACAGAGACAAAGAGAGAGAGAGAGAGAAAGAGAGACACAAAGTCAGAGAGAGAGAGAGGAAGAGACAGACAAAGGAGTCAAAGAGAGAGACGGAGAGAGGAAGAGAGAGAAAGAGACAAGAAGTCAAAGAGAAAGAGAGAGATGGAAGTAGTAAAGAAAAAACAATGTACCCTATTTCTTTAAAAGTCAAGGTAAATTTAAAACCTATAATTGATAATTGAAGGTCTTCTCTGTAACTCTATAACACTCCAATACCACCTTGTTGTCAGTGTAAACCAGGGCGTAGCCTGAAAGCACTGAGGCTACTGACAACCCATAGCCTTCCTATCAAAAATCCTTAACTCAGCAGGTTTCCTAACAGGGGATCTAAATCTTCATTAATTACCATACGAAGGTCCGACTAGACCAAGGAGGAACTCCCTTCAGGACAGGACGATAGATGTTTCCTCCCAGGCAATTAAGGGAAAAAGACACAATGGGTATTCAGTAATTGGTAAGGAAACTTTTATAGAAGCAGAATTAGGAAAATTGCTGAATAATTGATCTGCTGAAACGTGCGAGTTGTTTGCACTCAGCCAAATCTTATAGAATCAGGAAGTACTTACAGAATCAGGAAGGAGCTATCTATACCATTTCTAAGTTAATGTGGACTGAATAAGGTTTTATTAATAGCAAAGGAAAAGAATACTTAAACCCCCAAACTTAAAAGGTTTTCAACAAAAGTAAAGTTTGTTAATAGTTAATAGTGCAACATGCATTATCCTACTACCACACACTCTCAAAGGATTTCTCAGACGGTTTGCAAGAGATAACAAAAACTGTCCTTACTTTACAATCCCAAATAGACTCTTTGGCAGCAGTGACTCTCCAAAACTGCCAAGGCCTAGACGTCCTCACTGCTTAGAAAGGAGGAGTCTGCACCTTCTTAGGGGAAGAGTGTTGATTTTCCACTAACCAGTCAGGGATAGTAGGAGATGCCACCCGCTGTTTACAGGAAAAGGCTTCTGGAATCAGACAACGCCTTTCAAACTCTTATATCAACTTCAGGAATTGGGCAACATGGCTTCTCCCCTTTCTAGGTCCCATGGCATCCACCTTGCTATTACTCACCTTCGGGCCCTGTATTTTTAAGCTCTTTGTCAGATTTGTTTCCTCTAGAATTGAGGCCATCAAGCTACAGATGGTCTTACAAATGGAACCCCAAATGAGTTCAACTAACAACTTCTACTGAGGACCCCTGGATTGGCCTCCCGGCCCTTCCACTGGCCTAAAGAGTTCCCCTCTGGAGGACACTACAAGTGCAGGGCTGCTTTTTCACCCCATCCAGGAGATTGGTCCATTTTATAGAGTGCTGATTGGTCCATTTTACAGAGTGCTGATTGGTCCTTTTTAAGAGTGCTGATTCGTGCATTTACAAACCTTTAGCTAGAAACAGAGTGCTGATTGGTGCATTTACAGTCCGTTAGCTAGACACAAAACTTGCATTTACAATTCTTTAGCTAGACATAAAACCAGCAGGAAGTAGCTAAAGCAGTCATTGGCCAAATTCCCAACAGCAGTTGGGGTAGTCCTGTTTAGAGGGGGGATTGAGAGATGAAGCCAGCTGGGCTTCTGGGTTGGGTGGGGACTTGGAGAACTTTTGTGTCTAGCTAAAGGATTGTAAATGCAGCAATCAGCACTCTGTTTCTAGCTAAAGGTTTGTAAATGCACCAATCAGCACTCTGTGTCTAGTTAATCGGGTAGGGGACTTGGAGAAGTTTTGTGTCTAGCTAAAGGATTGTAAATGCACCAATCAGCACTCTGTTTCTAGCTAAAGGTTTGTAAATGCACGAATCAGCGCTCTCAAAAAGGACCAATCAGCACTCTGTAAAATGGACCAATCAGCACTCTATAAAATGGACCAATCAGCTCTCTGTAAAATGAACCAATCAGCAGAATGTGGGTGGGGCCAAATAAGGGAATAAAAGCAGGCCACCCAAGCCAGCAGCAGCAACCCGCTTGGGTTCCCTTTCTTTGTGTGGAAGCTTTGTTCTTTCGCTCTGTGCAATAAATCTTGCTGCTGCTCACTCTTTGGGTCCACGCTGCCTTTATGAGCTGTAACACTCACCGCAAAGGTCTGCAGCTTCACTCCTGAAGTCAGCGGGACCACGGACCCACCAGAAGGAATAAACTCAGGACATGTCCGAACATCAGAAGGAATAAACTCCAGACACAACTCTTTAAGAACGGTAACACTAACTGTGAGGGTCTGCGGCTTCATTCTTGAAGTCAGTGAGACCAAGAATCAATTCCGGACACAATTCCGGACACAATACCTTCTCGCACCGTTCAAAATGTCTCTTGTTAAAATGTTCAAAAACAACAGATGCTGGCAAGGCTATGGAAAAAAGGGAATGCTTATAGACTATTGGTGAGAATGCAAATTAGTTCAGCCATTATAGAAAGCAGTTTAGAGATTTGTCAAGGAACTTAAAATAGAACTCCATTTGACCCTGCAATGCCATTACTGGGTACATATCTAAAAGAAAGTAAATCATTCAATCAGAAAGAGACATGAAGGCATATGTTCATTGCAGCACTATTCACAATAGCAAAGATATGGAATCAATCTAGATGCCCATCAGAAGTAGACTGAATAAAGAAATGTGGTACATATACTCCATGGAATGCTATGCAGCCAATAAAAACATCAAAATAATATCCATTGTAGCAAAATAGATGTTGCTGGAGGCCATGATCATAAGTGAATTAATGCAGGATCAGAAAACCAATACCACATATTCTCACTTACAAGTGGGAACTAAACAATAGGTACACATAGACCTAAAGATGGAAACAACAGAAACTGGAGACTACTACAAGAAAGGGACAGGGTGGGGAAGGGTTGAAAACCTAATCACTGGATACTAGGCTCAGTACTTGCTTGACGGGATCAATCATACCACAAACTTCAGCATCATTCAATACACCCATGTAATAAACATGCACATGTACCCCCTAAATGCGAAATAAATGTCAAAATTACAAAAAATAAAAATAAAGGTTGGGCACAGTGGCTTATGCCTGTAGTCCCAGCACTTTGGCTGGCCAAGGTAAGAGGATCACTTGAACCCAGGAGTTAGAGCCCAGCCTGGGCAAGATGATAAGACCCCATCTCTACAAAAAATAACAAAATTAGCTGGATGTTGTGGTGCATGCCTGTGGTCCCAGCTACATGGGAGGCTGAGACAGAAGGATTGCTTGAGCCCAGGAGGATAAGACCATAGTGAGATGTGTTTGTGCCACTGCACTCCAACCTGGGTGACGGAGCAAGACCCTGTCTCAAAAAGATTTTTTTAATGAGATAAAATAAAATAAATAAAAGGTTAAAATGTAAAACAAAACGAAACAGATTGCTAGGCATCAAACCCAGAGTTTCTAATTTAGTAGGTCTTGGGTGGGCCCCAAGATTTTACAAGTTCCCAGGAGCTGCTAATGCTTCTGGCCCAGGTATTATATTTATGTAACAACTCTGGATTAACCAGACTTCCCTAAGTTAGTTTGTGAACAGCTTGACTATCTCTACTGGCCTCTTTGCTGACTCCAAACTGTAGTTGGTTGAATTGAATATCTAAATCACAAATATCAAACGATGTAAAATTCAAATTTTAGACTTTCTTTTATTTAATTTGATTTAATTCTGAAATTTTTCACACACAATATTATTTGTCAGCCATCCTTTTTTTTTTTATAATTTTTTAATTAAAATGGAAGTGAACTTTCATGTTTACATGTTTAAAAAAGGAAAGAGGATATTTTGATAATTTCTGTTATCTCCCAATGGATACTTATCAAGTAGAAGAGGGAAATAGTGACTTTGTAATGGAGAAACCTAGCAGAGACCACAGTAAATTTAATTAAGGTGAGTAAATTTAGTATCAACAGTAATGCATTAAGAAGGACCCAGAATCATTTCTGTAGCATTTCGGTAAAAAATACATAACCTGGATCTAATCGTGAGGACACATCAGACAAATCCAAACACAAATCCACCGGCTTTTACTGTTCAAAGTGTTCAGGGTCATAAAAGACAAGGAAATATTAAAGGAATGTCTCAGATTAAAAGACATTTAAAAACCGAATGCATTGTACAATTTTGAATTGGCTATGACCAGAAAAGGACATTAATGGCACAACTTACTAAATTTGAATAGATCTGTAGATTAGTTAGCAGTATTGTCAGAGGTGTGTGAGCCAAAGAAACTCCATCTTGTATAGGAGCTGCGTAAAATGAGGCTGAAACCTACTGGGTTGCTTTTCCAGAAGGTTAGTTAAATCTCACCAAACCAAGATGCCCAAGAGACTGACCTCTGGTCATCCTACTACTACACTTCCACCAGCACCATGACAGTTTACAAATGCCATGTCAATGTCAGGAAGTTACCCTTTATGGTCTAAAAAAGGGAGGTATGAATAGTACACCCCATGTTTAACCTATTATCAAGAACTAACTATAAAAATGGGCAATCAGCAGCCCTCGACGTTGCTCTATGGAGTAGCCATTCTTTTATTTCTCTATTTTCCTAAAAAACTTGCTTTTACTTTGCACTGTGGATTCACCCAGAATTCTTTCTTGCATGACATCCAAGAACCCTCTCTTGGGGTCTGGATCAGGACCCCTTTCTTCTAACAGTGTTATATTGTGAAAATTGTCAGAAACATAATGGAGTCACTTGTGTTAAAAGCCCTGACAAACATAGCCAGACAAGGTCATAAAGAGAGGAGAGTCCCTGATAACAAGAACTATAACAAAAGAGTTCAAAACCCATAACCTTACACAAAGGCCATCACAATCTTACATAAAAAATTACTTCGGTGAGGACATCTGCCCAGAAAATGCCTGTCCAGGCAACCTACAGAATGGGAGAAAATTTTTGCAGTCTACCCATCTGACAAAGGGCTAATATCCAGAATCAACAAAGAACTGAAACAAATTTACAAGAAAAGATCAAACAACCCCATCAAAAAGTGGGCAAAGGATATGAACAGACACTTTTCAAATGAAGACATTTATGCAGCCCACAAACACATGAAAAAATGCTCATCATCACTGGTCATCAGAGAAATGCAAATCAAAAACCACAATGAGATACCATCTCACACTAGTTAGAACGAAGATCATTGAAAACTCAGGAAACAACAGATGCTGGAGAGGATGTGGAGAAATAGGAACGCTTTTACACTGTGGGTGGGAGTGTAAACTAGTTCAACCATTGTGGAAGACAGTGTGGTGATTCCTCAAGGATCTAGAACTAGAAATACCATTTCATCCAGCTATTCCATTACTGGGTATATACCGAAAGGATTATAAATCATGCTACTAAAAAGACACATGCACACGAATGTTTATTGCAGCACTATTCACAATAGCAAAGACTTGGAACCAACTCAAATGTCCATCAATGATAGACTGGATTAAGAAAATGTGACACATATACACCATGGAATACTATGCAGCCATAAAAAAGGGTGAGTTCATATCCTTTGCAGGGAAATGCATGAAGCTGGGAACCATCATTCCCAGCAAACTATCACAAGGACAGAAAACCAAACACCACATGTTCTCATTCATAGGTGGGAACTGAACAGTGAGAACACATGGACACAGGGTGGGGAACATCACACACTGGGGCCTGTTGGGAGAAATACCTAATGTAAATGATGAGTTGAAGGATGCATCAAGCCAACATGGCACATGTATACCTATGTAACAAACCTGCACGTTGTGCACATGTACCCTAGAATTTAAAGTTTAATTTAAAAAAAAAAAAGAAAATGCTTATCTAAATTTGGACTGGTGCCATTCTTGCTATTGATCCTTATAACAAAGAATACTTATCTCAAACTGATTATGTAATCAGTCTTGCTAATATATATATATATATTATATATAATATCAGTCTTGTTAAATATATATATAAAATATATATATATATTTGTCTTCTTTTACTTCCCTGAGAATGCACATAGTTTACTATGGTATACATATTCTCATCACAATGCCTATTTCCGAATAAATACCATTTTGTTTTAGACAGTCTCCCTCCTGTTTGTTATGTTAATATCAATTAAACTTAATATTAATTTGCCGAGTTTTATAACTCTGTTGTGGTTATGTAAAATGCTAACATTTGGGGATGCTTGGTGAATAACACTGTTATAGGAAATAAATTTTTTTAGGCTGGGTGCAGTGGCTAATGCCTATAATCCCAGCACTTTGGGAGGCCGAGGTAGGTGAATCCCAAGGTCAGGAATTCGAGACCAGCTTGGCCAATATGGTGAAACCCTGTCTTTACAAAAATACAAAAATTAGCTAGGCATGGTGGCACATGCCTGTAATCCCAGCTACCCAGGAGGCTGAGGCAGAAGGATTGCTTGAACCCGGGAAGCAGAGATTGCAGTGAGCCAAGATCGCACCATTGCACTCACTCCAGCCTGGGCAACAGAGAGAGACTCCATCTTAAAAAAGAAAAAAAAATTAAACAGAAATTTTTTCTAGTGCAAAAAAGGAAGGACTCCCTTTCCCTATCCTTTCCCTTTGGAGCATTTTCTTTGGAAAACTTGTAAATTATTTTACTGTCCCTGTGAAATGTAGACAATCCTTTTTAAAACCTAAATAACTTAAGGA
>NW_012101255.1:1683954-1699594 GCF_000951045.1 Mandrillus leucophaeus
CATAAAAAAGGATGAATTCATGTCCTTTGTAGGGACATGGATGCAGCTGGAAATCATCTTTCTCAGCAAACTATCACAAGAACGGAAAACAAAACACCGCATGTTCTCACTCACAGGTGGGAATTGAACAATGAGAACACTTGGACACAGGAAGGGGAACATCACACACCTGGGCCTGTTGTGGGGTTGGGGGAGGAGGGAGGGATAGCATTAGGAGATATACCTAATGTAAATGATGAGTTAATGGGTGCAGCACACCAACATGGCACATGCATACATGTGTAACAAACCTACACGTTGTGCACATATACCCTAGAACTTAAAGTATAATAAAAAATATAAAAATATAAAAATAAAACCTAAATACCTAAATAAGCCTTTTTCCAGCTTTATAACTCAGGAAAGTCTTTATCAAATACCTGGGCCCATCTAGGAGTCTAACTTCAGCTGGAGGCACTTTGAGCACTACCAGCTGTCATAAAAATATGTTGTTTATTTTTCCTTTGGATAAAGCCAATTAGCAAGCATGGAGAGTAATTACAATGGCCAGGTGAATTTAGGTTGAACTATATGCAACAAATGGTGCAGTCAAGTCCTCTTACTTGAGTACCAGTTATTGCTTATCTTGAGAACATGTAAATAACGAATTATATCTGGGCGAAAATTCTTTTTGTCTTTGCAATCATTTTATCAGACTGCCTCTAATGCATATCATATTCTGTTGCTTATTCAATTATAAAACTGTTTTTCTCTTCTGTCATTGGGGAAAGGTTTTCTGAGTTGGGAGGAGACTTTGTATTGAATTCGATTTTCCCAATGATTCTGGTGAAGAGGGCAGAACATCTGACAGTTCCTGAATTAGGCAGACCAGCTGAAGGTCTGTGGGCACACAAAAGTCAGGTAAGAGATCATGAATTATGAAAGTCTTCATTCTAGCTCTCTCCTCTTTTGCGACACTAGCGAGATGGAGCACCCTCTCCAAATTCAAGATTTTGCTGTTGAATAAGCATGGGTAAATCATGAAGGATCTAAAATCCTATCAGGGTCACCATATGGTTGGAAAGTATAAGAAGCCGGGGATATTGCTTATGGGTCTTCCTCTTAAAGAACTTTGGTCACATTTGTAATGGGCACATGATAATCCAGTCTACTGGCCTGAGGGCAGATCTTCTGATGTGGTTAAATTAATAAATTTGCAAAGGTTCTTTGACAGGCATCATGCCAAGCAAATGAATTACTAGAATGAAAACATCCTAAGAAAAAAAATTAAAACAATTTAGATAATGAAAAGACTCAGAAAAACAGAAGAAGAAACATAAGAATTAAAGGTGTTTTCACTTTATAGACCCTCCCTCCTCTCTTCTCTTCTACCTCATTTCCTCTGCTCTCCCTGCAAACTCTTAGTCCCTCATGATTCAACCTGACTTTGGGGAAGGTGAGGGAAGGAATGATCTTTACACAGTGGTTTCTTTCATTAGTAGATTCCCCTGTAAAGAGTAGCGAAGTCAAAGTCCCTCTAACTACTTTAGCTGGGAATGAATTACCAGCTGTGTTTGAGGACACAGGTTTGTGTGCTTGGCATTCTAACCCTGAATCCATTTTATTAGTCCAGATTCCATCTCCAAGTGTTCCTCCTCATCACACACCATATAGCTGGGAAGCAGGCATGCTAAAGAAACCTGATCAGGAAATAATGCAAAATTTGGACAAAAGACTGTGTCCCCATATGAAGGCAATGGAATGGAGATTGGCTGCATTAGTCACTTGGAAAAAGGTAAAGAAACAAACAAGGTGTTAAGCTGGTGAATGTCAACACAGGAAGGGAGACCAAAGTGCCACATAATTTACGCTTTTCTTGTCTCAACTGAAGAAAATTGGCCCTTCCTACTTAGGTTGCCTGCAAAACTGATACCAATGAGAAGCTATCAAGGACTCCTGAGTAATTCACACGCCTTTCTCATCAACTGTTATTACTCATTTAAAGACTTCTTTATGTTTCTAAAATTTGCAGAAAACAGCATGTCTTCAATTTACAGCCCCACACAGGAAGCTATGTACTGCCTACTGCCTGGAATTCTGCAACCTGCAGACTGCTTCTTTGAGGCGGCAAGTACATCAAGGAGTATGGTGGCCAAGGGAAGCTGGCTCTCTACCACCTTCTCACTACATGGAAGATGTGAGGGCACTAGAGACTCATCGGAACGGATTGCTGACATACTGACCATACTTGAAGTCTTTCAGCTAATGGTGAGCTGGAAGGAATTGCTACAGTGTATCTAGAAAATGGGTGAATACCCATTGATTTCCATCAGTGGTGTCTTGAGACTTTCTGAAAAATTATTGACATGGTTGCAAGGGCAGATGAAAATCACTCTCTGGCCCTAATCACCTTTTTCTTGACTCTCTTGTTGATTTTCCAAACACAAGTTAGGGAAAAAGTGGTAGCATGACAAAAACAGTCTATTACTCAAATCTTAACAATGGCTACTTAGTTTGGGGGGATAATCTAGAGAAAGATAGAGAAGAAAAAAATAAAAAAAATGATAAATTAAGAGGAATTAAAAGGCACAACCCGTATTCTGGACAAACTATTAAGAGAAGAAACAGATGAGAGGAAATACAGCATTATTCAAGAAGCTAGGGTGTCAGAAGAGGATTCTGGAAGATGCAGGAATTGTAGGAAAACAGGAAGTATGAAAGTCTGGAGACAAGGAAATAATTGTCAAAGGACTGAAAATGAACTGGCTTAGGGATCTTGGAAGTGGGAACTGGTGTTACCTATTCTGCAATTTCCCTGGGCATTTCGTGCTTCTATTTGGTGATAAAGACAGAATGTTGGTATTTGGGAACCCTCTTGTTCCTATTCCTCCATGGTTCCCCTACAGATAGGCTATATAACTGAAGAGCATATTTTCTTGCTTTTTTTCTGATTTCCTGTATCCACCGGGGAGAAACCCGCTGTGCAATTTTAAAACTACCACATTCTGTACCTTTAGACAGAGTGTATGTGAGACTCGATGGGGGGATAAAAGCATTTGATTTGATTACTATATGCCTTTAGAAGAAAAAGGGGTATGGCAGAGGGTGGCAGTCTCAGACCACGCTGGAAAAGTACACTGACCTGACCAGATCCATTCATTGCTTGGCCCTAGAGCTCAATTAAAATGGATAAAACTAGTTATAAAAGAATCAAAACAATAAGGGATAATTACAAAGGGCACTAAGCCCACGATACCCCCATACTTCCATTAAAGACGTCAGGTAAATTTGATAAAGATGGTTGATCTCTATATAGCTTTCTATAAAATTTCAGGAAAGCAAATGAATTTGCTGTTCTATTAATCTCTATATCCCTAACCTGGCAATTATTCTGACTTCTGACTTTGGTACCATTGTCTGAAAATGTTTTCTCTAGAACTGGTCTACACTTTCCCTCCCTCCCTTCCTCCCTTCCTGTCTTCAAAGAAGATTATGTTGTACCAAACAGATCAGATACAAAAGAGTGCATGACACCAGTTATATAACATGACACCATTTATATGAAATTCTAGATAATTCCTACAGTTCAATAGCAGATCAGTGGGTGCCTAGGGCCAGGGGTAAGGATTACCTGGACAGGGGCATAAGGAAACTGTCTGAAGTAACAGAAATGTTCTGTTAAATGTGATGGTGGTTACATTGCCTTGTATATTTGCCAAATTCATAGAACTTAAAATTGATGCATTTTCTTGTATGTGAATTACACCTTAATAAAGTTGACTTCTTAAAACAACCTACCTTCTCAATAAGCTATTGCTGCTACCATGTTTTAAACATTTTTTTGTAAAACTTAATTTTTTCCTAATGTTTCTACTGTTTTGGCATTTTTTTCATTTTATTATGAAAGATGATTAACATTCAGAAGATTATGTAAAATGTGTACTCATTGAAAAATACTACTACTAATAATAAAACAAACACTACATACCCACCACCCAGGACAAAAGGAGAAAGCATTGCTGATACCCTAGAAGGTCCATTCGCCTCACCACTTCCTCCTCCTTCATATAGGTTCATATAACTCTCTTAGTTCTGTACCATACATGTTAGAAGCCCTGGAATTCTGTCTCCTCCTCACTTCTTCTGTTTAGACCTTTCTGCATGATGTTTTCTAGCTTTTTGTTTTCAGAGATTATCTATATGCTGATCCATCTTCTAAAAATCCAAATATTTTATGGCAGAAGTAAATTTATTGTTACAACACTCAAGTATTCAAAAATTTCAAGTCTATTTGCTTGCTATAGTGAAACTTCACATAGCCCTTATTTTCTCAGAAGTGCCCATGAGGGGAAGTTTCATTCCCATTAATTCAGAGTAAACTGAGTTACTGGCAGCTTAAAATTCATTATCTTTTGGGTAACCATTCAGTCAAATTAGGATTTTCCTTCTCTGAATTCTCCTTGCCTTATCATCAAGCGATACTCTGTGTTCTGTGTTAGCAGACAAGGTATTAACATCTGCTCCATGGCAACCTCTGCCAAGACTTACTTATTCCTATCATATTGATCCCTAGCACCAAGAAATATATCTACTAAAATAATCAGTGCATTTCCTCTTTCCTACTCCTTTTCTTCAAAGCTTCCTAGTTCTTGAAAAGTCTAGAACTTGTATGAAAGTGAAATTGTAGAAACTTAAGATTATCTGTTCAACACTATTAAAAGATTCCTGTTTACTTAGTTTGTATTGAAACTTCTAGTCATTGACAGTCTGGAATAAATTAGGCCTACAAGATCATAAATCAATTATGCCTATTAATATTATAAATAAATTTAAACGCTGAGACATTTCTGAAAAACTTTAGACACCAATTGTGTGTCCTCACCCTATAAGAGTAAACTCACAGATTTCAGAAACCTGTTTTTCTACTCTTTTCATCACTATTTTTGGCATAACATCTTCCAGCAAATTATAAAGGTAATACAACTAAAAGGTGAAATAGTTGACATCTTTGATTATTCAATTCATCAACAAATGCTGAGTAATGTCAAGGGGCCAAAATTGGAGTATTCCCTTTTTGTTATAATGAATAATATTTTTTTGATGACTGAAGCCAAATTTTACTCAACTCTGTCCTTCTACAGGTTCTTGGAATAGCCCCCTGTTTATAGAAACACACACACACGTAAGTTGAACTTAACAGGCAGAGGTTTCAAAGTGAACTCTTAACTCTATAATTTGTAAGATTTATTCTTAAGATACCAAAATACAGATCAAAAAGCCGCTTGGTGGCCGAGCATGGTGGCTCACGCCTGTAATCCCAGCACTCTGGGAGGCGAAGGCAGATGAATCACCTGAGGTCAGAAGTTCCAGACCAGCCTGGCTAATGTAGTAAAACTCTGTCTCTACTAAAAATATACACACAAAAGAAAATTAACTCTGTGTGGTGGCACATGCGTGTGATCCTGGCTACTTGGGAGACTGGGGCAGGAGAATTTATTGAACCCGGGAGGTGGAGGTTGCAGTGAGCTGAGATCACACCACTGCTCTCTACCCTGGATGACAGAGCAAGACTCTGTCTCAAAAAAAAAAAAAAAAAAAAAAAAGCCACTTGGTAATATCTGGAGTTATGAATTTTTATAACTCATAACAATGAACTTTTCCAAGCTGATTATGCCCTTTACTCAGCCTGGTTTGGCACCTTCTCTTTCAGAATATGTCAATGCCTCTTTTGCATATAGACTCATTCATTCCTTTGGGAAAGCAGACCTTGAAACTCTTTGTAACACATCATGGCTTCTGGTGTCCAATCAGAGGGGTAGGCAAACATATAACACAAGATAATTCACATTACTGTTTTTCTTAGGAACTAATCAAAGTAAAAACACTGAGAAATCTATTATTGAAAATTTTAGGTTTTTCATCTTATAAAATGTGTTGTGATTGAAATAAATATTAAATGGACCACTGAGAGGCAGTATAGTCCCCACAATTATTTTTTCTTCTCATGAATTCGGGCATACTTTGAAACCAAAGCGTACCAATATTGCTGTCAAAGATTTTAATGTACATAAGAGACAAGAAAATCACCAGTCGTATCTCATTCTTCTCACTTTTTCTATTTCTACACCAACCAGAAAACTAGCATTTTAGAAACAGAAACTTGAAAACTAGCAAATTGAAAACTACAGTATTAAGAAAAAATGGTTTCACAGCAAGATCATAAAATGTATTTATATTTTTATGGGAACAGTAAGGAATGAATCTAAAGATCCATTTGTTAGGGATCTTATTTTAACCAAGTGCCTATTTTTGGTAAGTAATTTTACTGAAACAAATTCAGTGGAAAAATTCAGAAGCAAGGATTAAATGATCCACTGTGAAGATGTAAGACAGATTTGTAAAACTAAACAAAAGGAAACTCATTGTAAAATATTTCATTTGCACTGATAGAACTTTTTTGGTTCCTGCTCCATCTGCAGGTGATACTAGCCCCTAATTGTGCCACACACCATGTGACCTCTGTGGAAAACAAACAAACAAACAAAAAGGCAGGACACATGCATTTTGCAAAGATAAATAGTTTTCTCTTGCATTGTTTTGCAGAAAATGTCCAGGTTTCAGAATAACTGGTTGTTAAAAAAGATATATATAGAGAGAGAGAAGGTACTTAAAGTAAAAACCCATAAAGAAACAAAAAATGCTAGCAAAGTTAGTCTGTTCAAGGTTGGAAAATAACAATTCATTCACTTGATTTTTATATCTGCAAGGGTCAAAGGTCATCATGTATCTCTAGTTATCAGTATTTCAAAAATCAGAGAGGTAGCAACTTAAGAAAGGGCTCAAGGCTTCACCTACTGCGGTATTAGTGCTCTGTGGGATGTTTTGCTCTTTAACGTTTATCCGAGGACATAAAGTGTGTTTCTTCCCAACTGTTATCTGAGGTGTTTAACCACAATGGCAGCAGGGCAAGGTGTCCATTTCGTTCAGTCAGTATCTGTTTCTGGTCATTTCATCTCCAAAGTGAAGGTTTAACCACATAAATTTGTTTAGCTATTTTCTAATTTAGTATGACTAATTTGATGTTTTATTTATTTAGTTGGTTTTATTTCTTCAAAAATGTCCTGGTTGATATGGTTAACAAAACTAAATCCATAGGAGACTACAATTTCGTATTTTATTTCTCTCTGGAGGGTCTGTGAAGCTGCCAAGGCCATAGTCTTCTTGCCAGAAGTACTTTCATTACCCTTATAAATGTATGTATTCCAAGGCTAGTATTTAGGCAACATCCAATACACCTCTACTAAGTTTTGCCTGAAGTACTTATAAATGTAGAGATATTTCTCTTCTTTCAAGATTCCCCAAAGTGCCAATGTTCCTGCCCTACCGGAAGTGATATTCTTTCCCACCTGGTAAGTCTGGGATCTACCAATTGTAGAGCAGTCACCAGGGAGTACACAGTAGCCTCAAGAAGAACATCCCCTGCTCTTCAATATTGGACTTGGCGTGCCTCATTTAACAAAATTTATCTTTAGCTATGGCCTTTCTGTAACATTCATGGTTACAAATTTGATTTGTTCAATTATATACTGTAAAGAGGAAAGATTTCTGTTGAAACTATGCAAATAACTACATTGTAATAAAAAGCAACAGGACACGTTGGAGGCATTTTGCCTAATGTTTAACTATTGTTCTGAGCAGTTTGGTCAACACAACGATAATGTCTTTTCTTAGTTTGGCAAAATCATCTTCCTTAAATTTTTCCAATGATTTATTACTTATTTTGTATATTAAGGTATTTTTTAAACTTCTTTTGAATTCTAAGGTGTCAATTGAAAAACGTAACATTTAAAGAGTTTTTCCAGTTTGTAGATGTATACTTAGTCTGTTAACATCAATAGATCAAGAAGAAAAAAAAGATGGGCGTTGTTATATTTCAATTAAAAACTAAAACATAAACCGCAACTTAATTTTCGCATCAGTGTTGTTCAGACTGAGGTAATTACTTCGTACTCATTTTATCTTGAGTTATTTCACAGCATCAACTGTATTTGCAGCAAGAGCGTTAGAAATCCTCAGTCTGCTCACGGTGGGAGGAAGCCTGTGCACCTAAGGCTATTCCAGGCAGAACCCATTGTTAAGAGCAGGCAGTAAAATCCTTTACTGAAGTCATCATCCTTTTGATATTTCTTCTAGAATACTCTGAATCTTGTAGCAGAGGACTTTATGCAAGTGTGAAGGAAAAGCAGAACCACTTTTTACTTACAGGACTGAAAAACTCTTGGTGATTTCATTACAATAATGAACAAAATCAGAATGGGGAACAGTGAAGTCCCGCACTGAAGTTTCAGATGAATAAATATTTTAAGAAATTAATAAATGATTACTCTAAAAAAAAGAATTGATGAAATTACTGATGAGTTTGTAAGGTCCTTTAATTTATCCTATAAAATGTGTGTTATGATTGTCACAATTGGCAAGCAATTTTAAACTTAAACAGGTAACTCTGTTTCAGATCAACTTAGTTATTCTGGCAGTCTTCATGCATTACCTTAAATGTTCCTATTCATTTGTCCAAAAGTACACATTTATTGAAATACATTCATTTTGTATATAATTACCATAGGAGAGATCAGCTTTCCTTTTTGATTTGTCAGCCCTTCTTTTATCTTGAGTTTGGCAAACAGGACAGTTTTGACAGTAGTGTTAAGCTAATTAAAATGATGGCACAATCATATATACATATACAATCATTTTTCTTATTCCTCCTTTTATGAAGAGAAGGTAGTCTTTTGGGGTAAAGAACATATCGAGAGTTATTATTATTCTGGTTTTGAGGCCGAATTTATCGCTCAAAAGGAGGCCATATATAAGTTCTAACAGTTTAAAAGACAATAAATGGTTGTAGGAAACAGTTATAATTTTGATTTAGGTTGAAAATCCAACTCAGCAGTAAGTAACAAATATTAGAAACTTGAGCCTTTTGAGACTTCAAATTTCGTTAAAAATTGATTCAAAAGCATGAAAAAAGCACACACACTCACACCAAACACATACACACACAAACAGGCTCTTGAGTGAGAGTGTTTTAGTAATTATAGCAACCTTTGCTATCCAAGAATAAAATAACGTAATGCTTCTTATTAACAGCAGACTATATATTCAAAGATTAATTTTTCTTTCAACTATTTATCTTCATCATCTGTAAGCTTCCTTTAATCTTTTTAAAATCTTGATACATATTTTTAGCCATACATTAATGCACATATAGTTAAAGGTTAGTCTTAGATTATCTCAGAATGAAAATTGCTCTTTTCCCCTCTCTGTGGCAAGTGATACTTCATTACAGAGGCAAAGAACAAGGGCCAGATTTTTCTTCTCACCCTAGAGACAGAAAAGAAAGCGCTATCACAGAGGGAATCCACTATAATTTTTTGTCCTGGAAAGACCAAACTTAAACTGAAGTTCCTGGGAAAATGTAACTTCCTCTTCTAAAATGAATACAGCAGGCTTACATTTGTTTAATCGATCAGATGAACAAAAACTGTGGCCTAAAGAAGACGAGTGTCACTTAGGCCAATTTTTTAAAAAATATTCATCCTGCTTTAATATGGTGAGAATCAAAGGTTGCATACATGTGTCTAGTAATAACCCACTGTTTAATGAGCTGACAGTTAAGGAATTAATGATCTGCTTAAATATCTCCAGGAAAAGATGAAGAACACTTACTTAGAACAGTTCTTATACATCGGATCACATAAGCATTGTGTCCTTTGAAATCCTAAGAGGTAGAAAAAACTGAAATTAGTAAGAATGTTTAAGAAAAATTAAAGGAAATTTAAGAGTGGAAGTTTCAAACTTGCTATTTATAGGCTGTATACTTTGTTGACTAGCCATACTTTCTCTTAAAAACATCTCTACCATAATATTTTTAACTGCTAAGGTTGAAAAGAAAAACAGGAGAAAAACATGTGACTGATTTGTCTGATGCAGTTGGGCATGCCCTATACGTTTAGATTCTTGCCTCTCTGTAACACCACAAGTATATATTTTAAAATAAAAAAAATGCGTGGAAGTTCCAGCAAATCATTCAGAATAAGCTAGGTTGTGTCAGAAATTAAGGTATCTATATCACCATTTCATGGTAATTTTTAGGATATAAACAACATTCTATTCCTTAGGAGAAAAAAATGAGGTAGTGGGATCTTAACCATAGATTTGTTGAAAGGATGGTTATTCTGCAGAAAAGCCCTTTTAACATGACTTGTTTTAATAGAGAATATTGTAATGGCACCAAAATATTTAAAAGGCTACCCAAAAAGTTTTAATGCAAAAGAGAATGGTTTATTTTCTTTTTTGAAAAAAAATCTGTTATTAATTACAGGATTAAGACTTGCACAATTGGAAACAAATGGCTTTATTTCATAAACCATCTTTTGAATAAACACACAACTCCAAAACAGAAACATAAACTCAGGTTAAATATCTCATGATTTTGAGACAGGCCTAAGCCAAACTATCTTTCACCAAAAGAACTTTACTTACAAATGCCAAAGCTATGTACTAGGTAGAAAGTGATCATCTCTGTGGCCCCCCAAACTATCCAATTTCTTTGTATGTTACATCACTGTATACTCATGAAGTAGTGTTTTCAAAGTTGCATAGCTATTTTTAAGACACCCCTAAATCAGAGGGACCCTGTAGGATAGAAACAAAGCTGGATTCCTTTGAACAAAACAAATAAATATTCTATAATGAAGTGAGTTTATATCAAAGTATCTGGACTCCAAATACTCGTAGTCTTAATTTGTAGTAGTCTTAATTAAATTCTAATTTAAGTAAATATTGTTTGCTATTATACAAATAGAAACACTTGCAAACATCTATCTTCATGATTTTATACTTTCAGATTGGGCTAGTTGGGAACCCAAGAAAAATCTTAATATGGGACTTTCAGGAGCATGAATAAAGACAGGGGGTCAGAGGATGCTCAGATGATCTCAACAGAGCTTCATCATAGGAAATAAATAGTGTTAACTGTCCTGCTCACAGGAAAAAAAAAAAAAAAAGCTCTTATGAAAGTATAATGTATTTAATCCTTAAATATCTCTGTGTATGCCCACGCATAAAACTTTCTAGCTTTGTCAACTTAAAAAGTCTAAAAGTGATTTACAATAACTAACTCATGAACAATTGAACATCCCTGGTATCATAACTGTGATCTTGAAATATTATTTCAAAACCAGAAGTTCTTGAAAAATGACTGTTTCCAATCCAGGTAATGTATTACTTGAGCCTAGAACACCTTGTCTTACTGGACAGTAAGGAAAACATTAAATACTACAAGGGTTATGTCAAAAAGACTCAGGAGCCAACTTAAAGAGGTTCACACTGATTAAAGATGAAGCAGCTTAAACTTTAATACGGTGAAGAATTGCAATGGATCAAACCCTATGAAAAATGTTTAAATCAATGGGTTCATAATGATATTTAAAAGTGAACCAACAAAGTAGTCACCTTTAATCTAGCAATTCATTATACTGAAAATTGTTTGCAAAGGTAAAGAATCAAGAGTCTATCCTGACTTTTTCATATGAACTGTACCACTGGGCAACCTACTAGATGAGAGGAAAAGGCTCTCTAGAACATCATTCCACTCAAAAAATAAAAAAAGACATGGTACAATTAGAATATCACCATTTTCAACTCCAACTGAAGTTAATGGATCAAGGCACTGAGCATCAATAACTGCTAACAAAAGGAACAAAACTAAGTAGTATGGTGTTCTGATGAAAGAATACAATCCCCTCCAGTCTGAACAAATTGACAACCTGAGGCTGCACGACATTTAAACCTGCTACCAATTTGCAGCAAATACAGAAGACAGAAGGACACATTGAACTGCATTATGAATGTGCAAGACAAATACATAAAAAGCAGTTGTATTTCTGCACACCAGTAACAAAAGGAATATGAAATATATTCTCTGAAAACTACAAAATATTATTGAAAGGAATTAAAGAAGATCTAAATAAAAGAAGACACATTAAATATTGATAGATCTGGCTGGGCACAGTAGCTCATGCCTATAATCCCAGCACTTTGGGAGGCCGAGGTGGGCGGATCACTTGAGATCAGGAGTTGGAGACAAGCCTGGCCAACTTGACAAAACCCCTTCTCTACCAAAAATACAAAAATCAGCCAGGCATGATGATGTGTGCCTGTGATCCCAGCTACTCTGGAGGCTGAGGCACGAGAATTGCCTGAACCCAGGAGGCGGAGGCTACAGTGAGCCAAGATCGGGCCACTGCAATCCAGCCTGGGTGAGACAGTAAGACCCTGAAACAATAAATAAATTAAATAAATAAATAAATAAATAAAATAAAATAAAATAAAAAATAATTCACAGTTCTCTTCTTCCCTACAGCCTCGCCAAGAAAGTTCAGAGTCTCGTTCTTTATCTTTGAGAACTTTTTTAAATATAAGAGAGAAAATATAAAAATAAGAGTTAATTCCTTATGAATGCCTGCAAATAAAAATTCTTAAGGTCTCAGTAGATTTATAAACAAAAATTTAAATAATAAGATAAAGCATTTTGCCTGTCATAGAGAAAGACTTGTTTTAATTTAAGAGCCACTGCTAATAGGAGTATAAATTAATAACTTTTTGGGAAAAAAATGATTGCTTGAATCAAGAAATTGATAAATATTTTATTCTTTGATCCAGTAATTTACATGTTCTTCTGGGTCTTCTAAATACAGAGAAGGTTTTTATATACAAAAATATTATAGTGTACAATATTTTTCATAGCCATATTTATAAAATGATAAAATTGGAAACAATTCAATAACAGAGATTGCCAAAATAAAATATGATACAGCTACAGGACACAATTTTATATAGCCATCTACAAAGCAACTATCAGCAAAAAATGTTCAGTAACATGGAAAATGTTTAGGTTAAAAAGTTAAGTGAAAATAATCTGAATAAAAATATCTTTACAGAATCTCAGTGATACAAACATGTATAGAAAAAATGTTAATCAAATTATTGATAATGATTATCTTGCAGAAGATAGGAAGAGATCCAAGTGATCATGTTTTCTTCTTTCCAATATAAACATTTTCATATAACAACTACATATTATTAACTCTTAGTTTTAAGAAAACTAGTTTTAAAGGTAACGACTCGTGAAAAATAACCTGCTAAATCAGAAGACACGTAGAACTTTTTAAGATGAAATTTCCTTAGCTGAGCGTGGTGGCTCACGCCTGTAATCCTAGCACTTTGGGAGGCCGAAGCGGGCGGATCACGAGGTCAGGAGATTGAGATCATCCTGATTAACACGGCGAAACCCCGTCTCTACTAAAAATACAAAACAATTAGCTGGGCGTGGTGGCGGGCACTTGTAATCCCAGCTACTCTAGAGGCTGAAACAGGCGAATGGTGTGAACCCGGGAGGCAGAGCTTACAATGAGCCGACATCGCGCCACTGCACTCTAGACTGGGCGACACAGCGGGTCTCCGTGTCAAAAAAAAAAAAAAAGACGTTTCCTTAACTAATATTTATATGTTTGATCTGCTGGTTGAGTAAATGTATATACATTTTTGCCAAGTTAATACTTACAAGTTTATGCTCAAAGTGACCTTAAATTTATAATTTTGAAAACATCAGGAAGTAAACTCTATTCTTCAAATATGATAAAGATATGTGCATGATTCTTAGGCATAATTCCAAAAGTTATTACAAAAATTAAAAATGTATTATTCTAGGCAAAATTTCATTTCTGGGCAATCACATGCAATTTAAATGAAATCAAGTCCAAATGCCATTGATTCCATTTGCACTTACATCACATTATTTCCACTTTTAAGAGAGATTTGGTAATTTAGAAGCTTTAAATCTCTTTCATGAGTTTGTATTTTTCTCTTAGAATTGTTATATTATTTCAAAGTAACACTTTACTTGCTATCTCCGAGTTATGAAGAATTTGATTTATGGCTGAGAAACTCCCTCTCTAAGCATAATTTTCATTATTCAACCTTATTTACTTCAATGGGAAAGCCAAGTTAAATATTAAAGTGAAAAAAGTAGAAGTGCTACTAGCTACATTGGTATATGCATATTATAATTATTGTTATTGTTATTATTAGGAGATGGAGTCTCACTCTGTCACCCAGGCTGGAGTGCAGTGGTGCAATCTCGGCTCACTGCAACCTCCGCCTCCAGAGTTCAAGTCATTCTCCTACCTCAGCCTCCCAAGTAGCTGGTATTACAGACACACCCCACCACACCCAGGGTTTCGCTACATTGGCCAGGCTGGTCTCAAACTACTGACCTCAGGTGATCCGCCCACCTCAACCTCCCAAAGTGCTAGGATTACAGGTGTGGGTGACTGCACCCAGTCTATATATATTATTAAAAATAAATATGGCTGGGCATAGTGACTCACATCTATAATCCCCACATGCAGGATTGCTTGAGCCCAAGAGTTCAAGACCAGCTGGGCAACATAGCAAGACCCTATCTGCACAAAAAGGAAAAAAAAGATAAATATTTAGCAACTGCATTTTAGGCAGAATCTCTCAGAATTTGAGACGCAGCCTCTTTCCTTTTTTTGAGTCTGCCAAAATTTTGAAACATGAAGACTTGCCCAAACAAGTCTCTGAAAACTGAATTATATACAAATGTTTACATTTAATGCAAAATTTTTAATATAATTATGCTATTCCCAAGATGATTAGATTTATAAAAATATTAATTCACCATATTAGATGGATATATGATCTACTATGAACACAAGGATGATGAAAGCTGTCTTCTTTCACACTATTAGATTATCTTTAGAATTGCATGTAAAACTTAATGATACATGCAAAACTTACAGACACAGCACTAGATTTTAACCCAGGACACTTGGGTCCAAGGCTATTGTACTTTTCATTTAGAGTGGACACAGAAGACTTTCAGACACGAAAGTTCCCTGATCAACATTGACTTTCAAAATCTTTCTAAGACTCTCTTAATTATCTAGTCTAGTACCTGGAAGAACAATAGATATGACAGGGTCCATTCACCATGTTGGCCAGGTTGCTCTTGAACTCCTGACCTCAGGTAATCTGCCTGCCTCAGCCTCCCAAAGTGCTAGGATTACAGGCATGAGCCACCACGCCCGGCCATGAGTGACCATTTTAACTGCATGATAAAAGTTTGAGGCATAGGCAACTTGACTTTGCTACTCAAAGTGTGGTCCTCAAACTAGTAGGCTAGGCATTGCCTAGTAGAAGTCTAGATTACAGACTATCCCAGATCTGCTGAATCAGTCTACATTTGAACAAGATTCCAGATAATTCAGGTAACTCATAAGCACACTGAAGTTTGACAAATGCTACACTAGATAGATACCTTTTCACTTTGTTTAATGAGTAGATGGACGGAATCATATATATAAAAACTAAGGAATATTTTAGTCACAAAAGTTCACAGCAATGCGACCAGTATTTACTTCTTTCCATAAGCTGCAGTTTGGATTAGCCTATTAAACATTTCAAAATAAATAATCATTTGAGATACTAAATCTATGTGTTAAAAACTATAGAAAAGTGTTCTATTTATTGAGAGTGTAGGGTAAGGTTAGCATATGCCAAATGTTACAAGAAATAT
>NW_012101255.1:1699644-1703222 GCF_000951045.1 Mandrillus leucophaeus
ACAAGTTTATGCTCAAAGTGACCTTAAATTTATAATTTTGAAAACATCAGGAAGTAAACTCTATTCTTCAAATATGATAAAGATATGTGCATGATTCTTAGGCATAACTCCAAAAGTTATTACAAAAATTAAAAATGTATTATTCTAGGCAAAATTTCATTTCTGGGCAATCACATGCAATTTAAATGAAATCAAGTCCAAATGCCATTGATTCCATTTGCACTTACATCACATTATTTCCACTTTTAAGAGAGATTTGGTAATTTAGAAGCTTTAAATCTCTTTCATGAGTTTGTATTTTTCTCTTAGAATTGTTATATTATTTCAAAGTAACACTTTACTTGCTATCTCCGAGTTATGAAGAATTTGATTTATGGCTGAGAAACTCCCTCTCTAAGCATAATTTTCATTATTCAACCTTATTTACTTCAATGGGAAAGCCAAGTTAAATATTAAAGTGAAAAAAGTAGAAGTGCTACTAGCTACATTGGTATATGCATATTATAATTATTGTTATTGTTATTATTAGGAGATGGAGTCTCACTCTGTCACCCAGGCTGGAGTGCAGTGGTGCAATCTCGGCTCACTGCAACCTCCGCCTCCAGAGTTCAAGTCATTCTCCTACCTCAGCCTCCCAAGTAGCTGGTATTACAGACACACCCCACCACACCCAGGGTTTCGCTACATTGGCCAGGCTGGTCTCAAACTACTGACCTCAGGTGATCCGCCCACCTCAACCTCCCAAAGTGCTAGGATTACAGGTGTGGGTGACTGCACCCAGTCTATATATATTATTAAAAATAAATATGGCTGGGCATAGTGACTCACATCTATAATCCCCACATGCAGGATTGCTTGAGCCCAAGAGTTCAAGACCAGCTGGGCAACATAGCAAGACCCTATCTGCACAAAAAGGAAAAAAAAGATAAATATTTAGCAACTGCATTTTAGGCAGAATCTCTCAGAATTTGAGACGCAGCCTCTTTCCTTTTTTTGAGTCTGCCAAAATTTTGAAACATGAAGACTTGCCCAAACAAGTCTCTGAAAACTGAATTATATACAAATGTTTACATTTAATGCAAAATTTTTAATATAATTATGCTATTCCCAAGATGATTAGATTTATAAAAATATTAATTCACCATATTAGATGGATATATGATCTACTATGAACACAAGGATGATGAAAGCTGTCTTCTTTCACACTATTAGATTATCTTTAGAATTGCATGTAAAACTTAATGATACATGCAAAACTTACAGACACAGCACTAGATTTTAACCCAGGACACTTGGGTCCAAGGCTATTGTACTTTTCATTTAGAGTGGACACAGAAGACTTTCAGACACGAAAGTTCCCTGATCAACATTGACTTTCAAAATCTTTCTAAGACTCTCTTAATTATCTAGTCTAGTACCTGGAAGAACAATAGATATGACAGGGTCCATTCACCATGTTGGCCAGGTTGCTCTTGAACTCCTGACCTCAGGTAATCTGCCTGCCTCAGCCTCCCAAAGTGCTAGGATTACAGGCATGAGCCACCACGCCCGGCCATGAGTGACCATTTTAACTGCATGATAAAAGTTTGAGGCATAGGCAACTTGACTTTGCTACTCAAAGTGTGGTCCTCAAACTAGTAGGCTAGGCATTGCCTAGTAGAAGTCTAGATTACAGACTATCCCAGATCTGCTGAATCAGTCTACATTTGAACAAGATTCCAGATAATTCAGGTAACTCATAAGCACACTGAAGTTTGACAAATGCTACACTAGATAGATACCTTTTCACTTTGTTTAATGAGTAGATGGACGGAATCATATATATAAAAACTAAGGAATATTTTAGTCACAAAAGTTCACAGCAATGCGACCAGTATTTACTTCTTTCCATAAGCTGCAGTTTGGATTAGCCTATTAAACATTTCAAAATAAATAATCATTTGAGATACTAAATCTATGTGTTAAAAACTATAGAAAAGTGTTCTATTTATTGAGAGTGTAGGGTAAGGTTAGCATATGCCAAATGTTACAAGAAATATAAAATAAAAATCAAAGCATTATACCTTCAAAAACATGATTATCTTCATCGGAAAGTTGGAAATACCCAGAGAAAACCATTTAGTAAGTTATTATATTTATACGTGTGTATGCATGTGTGTATGTGTGCACGTGTGTGTGTGTGTGTGTATGTGTGTGTGATCTTCCCATAATGATCCCTTCCTTCTCTCTTTTGAGAATGGCATCCCAAATTTCACCGGGATATTTATTTCTCCTTCACTCTCATTCCAGCTGGTTCAAGTAAGGCTCCACTCTGGCCTGCTGTTACCCAGTCTAGACTCAGTATTGGCTAAAAGACCAACATATGACCAAAGTTAATTCAGTTAAAACAAGTCCCAGGACAGATTCATAAGTTCCCAGGAAGAAATCTTTCTTCTTAAGTTGACTTGAACATAGCACCAAGTGAGATTCAAACTGCTGAAGACCAACACACAGAGAGACAGTAAAAAGCATTTCCCAACAGCAATTTGATTAATGACTATGATCAACTTCATGAGACCTTAAAAATAAGACTTTGCACATATTTTAGGCATAATTATTATATTGCTATATGCTTACAACTCTGAAGGAGTTACATCTTTTGTGATTTAGTTTTTATTTCCTTTTTCACTGGTTTGTCTCTGGCAACCCAGGGACTTTTTCTTTTTTATTTTATCTTCTTATTCTTACTTTTTTTAGTTCACATAAAAGCAAAAACATAGACTTCAAAAAGAAACTAAGAAATTTCAGAAGCATATTCATAGTATGAGTTTTTAAGAATACATAAAACACTTGGACTATACAAGAGGAAACAGGAGGTAGCAGAATGACCCAAAAAGAAAAAATAAAAAGACCAACAACAGCAAACCACAAAGGTGACAAGGAAACTTTTTTCCCCCAAGAACAATGAGTGAAGTGCAAGTGGTGTCAGGGCTGAAATTTCTATCAAGCACCAACCCTCCGTGAGCTGTCCATTGACCTGAAATCTCTACTGCCAGAAGGAGTAGAAGAGAATGAGCAGTCCCAGCAACCTGCCAAAATCTATGTCGGGATTCTCCAAAGAAACAGAACCAATAGTTTGTGTGTGTGTGTGTGTATGTGTGTGTGTGTGTGTGCAGAGTAAGAGAGAGAGAGACTGATGGATTAATTTTAAGGAATTAGTTCTTATAATTGTAGGGGCTGGTAATTCAAAATTTGTAGGACAGGCCAGCAGGCTGGAGACCCAGGGAAGAGCTGGTGTTACAGTCTTGAGTCTGAAGGCTGTCTGAGGCAGAAATTCCCTCTTCTTCAGGACACTTCAATCTATTTCCTCTTAAAGCCTTCAATTGATTAGATGAGGCTCGGTCATATTATGAAAGATAATCTGCTTTACTCAATGATAGTCTACCAATTTAAATGTTAATCTCATCTGAATAATATACCTTCACAGCAACATCTAGACTGATGTTTGACCAGGTATCTGGGTATCATGGCCTAGCCAAGCTGGCATACAATTAACCATCACAAGTTCACTCGGCCAATTTGGTTGTCATATACATTGT
>NW_012101255.1:1703272-1715229 GCF_000951045.1 Mandrillus leucophaeus
CAGAAGGAGTAGAAGAGAATGAGCAGTCCCAGCAACCTGCCAAAATCTATGTCGGGATTCTCCAAAGAAACAGAACCAATAGTTTGTGTGTGTGTGTGTGTATGTGTGTGTGTGTGTGTGCAGAGTAAGAGAGAGAGAGACTGATGGATTAATTTTAAGGAATTAGTTCTTATAATTGTAGGGGCTGGTAATTCAAAATTTGTAGGACAGGCCAGCAGGCTGGAGACCCAGGGAAGAGCTGGTGTTACAGTCTTGAGTCTGAAGGCTGTCTGAGGCAGAAATTCCCTCTTCTTCAGGACACTTCAATCTATTTCCTCTTAAAGCCTTCAATTGATTAGATGAGGCTCGGTCATATTATGAAAGATAATCTGCTTTACTCAACGATAGTCTACCAATTTAAATGTTAATCTCATCTGAATAATATACCTTCACAGCAACATCTAGACTGATGTTTGACCAGGTATCTGGGTATCATGGCCTAGCCAAGCTGGCATACAATTAACCATCACAAGTTCACTCTGTCAATTTGGTTGTCATATACATTGTAAAATCCATATCTCTGAGCAAAGACTGAAAGACTAGAAGGGCTGCAATATTTTTGGCATGAACAACACTGGGTAAGTAGGAAATACTGGAAGAGGTAAGCTGCTAGAGTGGTGCTACTGGGTGGAGTAGCAGAAAGGAGGAGAATACCTGTTTTAGACATGTTGGATTTGAGGTATTTAATAGAATGGATCTGCTAGATAGGGAACAGAACGCACAAGTCTAGAGTTCAGGTGAAAGATCAGAGTTTAAAATATAAGTTTGTAATTCATTGATATATGGATAATTATGTAAAGTTATGAGATAAATGTCTGATGGAGAGAGAGAAGGTTCCTAGGACCTGTTTTAGGCAGGTCCAACATTTAAAGAATAAACAGATGAAGAGGACCCAGTATAGGGGATGAGAGGGAGTGGCAGGAAGGGGAGCCAGGAAAGGGTGGGGTCCCAAAAGCCAAGAAAACAAAGTGATTCATCAAGAAGGGACTAATTGACTGATTCATTTATAACTGACCACATGGAGAAAATTGGTCTTGGAATTACTCTGGATTTTTTTCAAATTAATATACTACATTCTTGCAAAAAGAGAAGAAACCAAGATAGTTCATAAATCTTATCTTTTCTTACATGTTATAAACCTCAGGAAAAGAGTCAGTGTATCACATTTTCTTACCTTTGCTATACCAAATTAACGTCCCTGATAATTGTGATGATCACTTATAGGGAGCTTTTAATGTTTACAGGAATAAAGAAGGAATACTGGAAAATGCGGAAAGGTGCTCTATACACACATATAAATGTTCTGTCCTTTCTGAAGAGAATGAATTGCAGGTTCCCAAAGGCCGTAAAGAATAGCACTTGTTCATTTGACTCTCAGCTTGAACCTTATTGGTGTATGGAAATGCTGCTGATTTTTGTACGTTGATTTTGTATCCTGAAACTTTACTGAAGTTGTTTATCAGCTCTAGGAGTTTCCTCACAGCACTATTTACAATAACTAAGATATGGAATCAACCAAGATGCCCATCAGTGGTGGACTGGATAAAGAAAATGTTGTAGATATTCATCAATACTACACAGCCATTAAAAAAGGAAGAAATCTCGCATCCTTTCTAGCAACATGGATGCAGCTGGAGGCCATTATCCTAAACAAATTAATGCAGGAACAGAAAATCAAATACTGAATGTTCTCACTCAAAAGTGGGAGCTAAACATTGAAAACACAAGGACACAAAGATGGGAGCAATGGCCAGTAGGGACTACCTTAAGTGGGGAGCGTGTGAGGGGAGCATGGGTTAGAAGGCCACCTATCGGTTACTATACTAAGCAACAAATTATGGTCCAAGAAAAATTTCCAGAAAAAAAATCATCTGACTCTACACATTGAAAAGTTTCTCCTGGTACCTGACAAAAATTAACCCAACGTGATTAACTCTTTGACATTATTTTAGTAAAATTATTGTGTTTCAAAAATAAAGATAAGATCCTCAAGGCCATCAAGCAAAAATCTAAAATAATTTAAAAAGTCAAAAGAATTAGATTGCCATTACACTTTTCAAAATCGAATACCAAACAAAACAACTATGAATCAATCTTTATAAAAATACACAATGAAAGAAAATGTGAAACAAGGATTTTATATCCAATCAAGCTGTTCTTCAAATAGCAAGAATAGTGCAAATATTTTCAACATATAAGAACGTAGGAGATTCCACATGTGGCAACCCTTCTTGAGGAATTTACTAGAGCGTGAACTTCACATAAGTGATAATTGGGAAAGCTCTAATAGAACTGATGATGAGCTTTATTTATTTTTTTTTTTCACAGAATCTCACTCTATTGCCCAGGTTGGAGTGTAGTGGCACAATCACAGCTCATTGGAGCCTTGAACTCCTGGGCTCAACGGAGGGATCCTCCCACCTCAGTCTCCCAAGTAGATGGGACTACAGGTACAAGCCACCAAGCCTGGTTAATTAAAAAAATTTTTTGTAGAGACAGGTTGTCCCTTTGATGTCAAGGCTGGTCTCAATCTCCTGGCCTCAAGCAATCCTCTCTCCTTAGGCTCCCAAAGTACTAGCCTTACAGGCATGAATCACCACACCCAGCTGCATTTTAAAATATATAAAAGTACACATAAGACTGAAACAAATGTAGGATAAGGGTAGAAAATTAAGCTATAAATATTATATCTTGTCAAAAGTAGAAATTAAGCAACTAAAAAACAACAAAGTACAACAATTAAGGAGAGAGGAAAAATAGGAAAAGCTTGGTGCTATATAAGCAACATACGGGCACTAAAGGATGCTGGGGGAAAAAAAGGGTATCAACCAGATAGTTAAAGCGTAGATAAGAAAACAGGGACTAAAGATACTTTTAAAAAGAATAAATACAAAGGTAACCACTAGAATAAAAACACAAGCCTTCCTGGACTGTACAAATAATAAATAAATAGCGCAAATGATGTACATCTCATACAGAAAAAAACAAACAAATACAAAACACACATAATTACAAAGTATCAGGACAAAGCATATTTGTTATATTGATACATGTGAGTACATTTAACTCCCCATTTAAAGAAATCCATTTTCAATTTGGTTTACAAAACAAGACCCAAAAACACGCATTAAAGAAAAGGCAATTTGAAAGCAAAGTAATTCAATGAGGTTAAAACTAGAAGAATGAATACTTTACCCTATTTCTCTCATTAAGTATAAATTAAAATTCTAAATTTTTTTTTCTTTTTTGGGTTTTTTTTTTGTTTTGTTTTGAGATGGAGTCTTGCTCTATTGCTAGGCTGGAGTGCAGTCGTGCAATCTCGGCTCACTGCAACCGCCACCTCCCTGGTTCGGGTGATTCTTATATATCTCATAGATCCCACACTCAGATCTGAAAAAGCCAGCAATGTAGAAAAGTCAAGAGGTACCAACAGAGCAAACCAACTGTGGTCCACACCTACCCATGGCCAAGTAGGAGGCCTAGACTTCCATCGCATGAGACTTCAACTCAACGGAAAAGCTGAAAAACTATTTCAAAAAACAAAAGAATTAAGTATGATGGCAGGATACAAAATAAGTATACACAAATCAATGGACCTTGTATATCAAACAAGAAAGTGTGAAAATTAGAATTAGACTATAAAATTTGTATTACATTATGATATGATAAAATATCAAGGAATAAATTTAAGAAATATTTGTAGAAAGCTTTACAGTGCTACTGAGAGACCAAAAACAGACTTGAACACATAGAAAGTTCAGAGGAAAATAAGAAAGATGCTAATGCCAGGGTTATGAGAGGACTCCAATAGCCGCCACTTCAGGGGGCATACAGGAATTAGTGAGATTGAGGTGAGATCCAGAGAAGGTGAGTGGGGTCTTCCCAAAACATTTGAGGCTATGAATCTTGCTGATGAACTGTCAATTCCAAAGAGCCAAGTGTGAAGACTTCAGGGGTTTGGAAGGCGGACAATAGAGAATAGGGGATCTACAGAGCTTGGCATAGTGTGAAAATAAAGACTGACCCTGGTATCTGGTGCTTCTTGTGATAACTGACAAAAACAATAGTAAGAGACATAATGAGATTAGTCTTAGTGAACTCAAGGCAAATAGTTTTGGAGAGTCTGTGAACAGAGGGAATAGGTACTAGCTGATGGATATATCAGGCTCTCTCTTCACCCTTGACAACAGATGATTTCTCAGGCCAGAATACCTTGGGATCATTTGTTTTTTGGTTTATCAAACTTCTCTTATAGCCTATATCCAAATTCAAACATATATTATGGACAGAGAGAAGATTTTTGCAATTCGTATAGTATGCAACAAGAGAATGGTATTTGAAATACATATGGAACTCCTAATATTCTATAAGACAATCTACAAAAAGGAGGCAAAACTGAAATGCTAATAAACATATGAAAATTTGTACAAATATGTACAAAATCATTTTTAATCAGATATATGAGAAATAAAATAAGCAGATACTTTGGCTTATCATTAGATAAGCCAAAATTTTAAAATGTGATAACAGCAAGTATTGAGAGGTAACTGGAAAACAGGAACTCTCAGCCACTTCTGTGACAAAGTTTTTTATGATATCTAGTACTCTTGACACTGAATGTAGTCTGAAACCCAGAAAATCCACTTCTCAGTATAAATTTTAGAAGTGTTCTTGTCTCTATAAGAAGACATGTACAGGATATCTATGTGGTCAAGTTCATAATAAACAAAAACTAGAAACAAAGTAAATGTCTAACAGAGAATGAATGACAAAGTCAGTTATGTTACATGCCTATAATAGAACACTAAATAACAGAGAAAATAAATGAACTGATTCTTTATGTGTCAAAATTATGTACTGTTGAGAGTGAAAACACAAGTATCAAAGAAGACATGTATAATGTAGTACTATCTTTCTACAGCTTACAAATACAAAACAAAATAAAAGACCTTGTGTATTCTTTATGGGCACATGCATGTAAGTGTAAAAGTATAAAAACATGGACTAGAGGGCTATACACCAGCTTCAAGATAGTGCCAGTCTCTGGGGATGAAGGGAGAAAAATGAGATAGGAAAGGTCGAAATGAATCTTTATTTTATTTAAACAGAACAACCCGCAACAAATACAGTACAATGATATTTTTTGTTCATTCTGAGAGGTAAGCACCTACGTGTCTGTTATATAGTCCTAGATACTTTCTGTATCTAGGATTATTTCACTTTTTAAATTTTAGTTTCTATTTGGATTTTGGAAAGAATAGGAATCTACAAAAAATATTTTGTATGTTGTCCCTTAAAAGCAGATATTTTGGCATTCATCTTAAAATCCCAAGTGCCTTCAAACAGGCCATTCAATTAATATTATGTAACTAAGTAAATAATAAATGAAGAAATGAATGAATGAATCCCACTTCTAAGTGCCTCTGCTTTTCCACATATATCAAAAAACATAAAAGAAATGAAGAGTAATTAATATATATAGGGCAATATACATATAATACAACTCAATCTTCGTTTTTGCTTTTTGTCAATGCTATTTGTGACTGGGCCTTTAATGCTCTGGACTTTTTGCCTAATTCTGCCTCTGTCCACCTAGTGAACTTGACCTTTACACTACATCTGTGAATGGGACTGATGTCTCCCATCGAGGGGATAACCAGTTTCAGATCCTGTTCTCCAGACCTGCCTTGATGCCTTCCACATTCTAAAATGATATGCAAAATTATATGAAGTCTCTCAATGGCTTTAAATTTTATTTCCCATTTGTTTTTAAAGTTGTTGAAACAATACCATTCTTAGAGTGGTAGACTACTTGTTAGACTACTTATTAAAAGCAGGGAGAACTGGCCGGGCGCGGTGGCTCAAGCCTGTAATCCCAGCACTTTGGGAGGCCGAGACGGGCGGATCACGAGGTCAGGAGATCGAGACCATCCTGGCTAACACGGTGAAACCCCGTCTCTACTAAAAAATACAAAAAACTAGCCGGGCTAGGTGGTGGGCGTCTGTAGTCCCAGCTACTTGGGAGGCTAAGGCAGGAGAATGGCGTCAACCCGGGAGGCGGAGCTTGCTGTGAGCCGAGATCCGGCCACTGCACTCCAGCCTGGGTGACAGAGCGAGACTCTGTTTCAAAAAAAAAAAAAAGAATTAAAAAAAAAAAAAAAAAAAAAATTTTTATTTAAAAAAAAAAATTAACATATGTTTAAAAATCATTGCCACTAAATTTTCAAGAGTTATTTGCTTAGGTAAGGGAAATTTTACCCAAGCTACTGCAAAGAATTTGCCAATTATATTGCATAATGATATTACCAAAAATTGGGAATCAGAGTAAAATATTGATTTTTCTGGGCATGTGAGATTTCTGAAGGAGGTAGACACAAAATAATGTCTTTTCAGGAAAGGTTGTATTAAAATATATTTTTATAGTTCTCAAAGATATCAAAGTTCACTTTGGGAGCCCCAGGTGGGTGGATCACAAGGTCAGAAGTTCAAGACCAGCCTGGCCAAGATGGTGAAACCCCATCTCTACTAAAAATACAAAAATTAGCTGGGCATGGTGGTGGGCACCTGTAATCCCAGCTACTCAGGAGGCTGAGGCAGAGAATTGCTTGAACCCGGGAGGTAGAGTTTGCAGTGAGCCGAGATCACACCACTACATCCAGTCTAGGTAACAGAGCAAGACTGCATCTCAAAAAAAAAAAAAAAAAAAAGAAACAAAATCAAAGTCATATTTTCCATCTGATAAAGTACCTCTTGAATTTGAAAACTATACTATATTTGTATTATCTGCTCAACTACAAGATGACTTTGGGATTATATCTTTATAAAAAGAAAACTGCTTTATGCCATGAAATGCCCTATCTTCTTATCTTTGTGATATTCTTTAACTAGGATAGTGTTTAGGCACTAATCTTTTCCTGAGTCTTACATTTAGTTCACTTTTTCTTTTTACTCCCGTTTCCTCATCAGTATCATTTATTCATGTCTTTTAACCATGGGTTACATACATAGGATTTTGATGCCAATATTTCCAGCCAACTTCAGTCCGACAATCTGACTTGTCTAACAGCTTACTGGATGTATCACAAATACTGTAAACTCAGTAGGTCCCCCAAACAATTAATTTACCCATAATTTATTTCTTAATCTATTTTCTCTGTCTTGATTTTTTGTTTTTTTGTTTTTTTTTTTTTTTTTGAGACTGAGTCTCACTCTACTGCCCAGTCTGGAATGCATCGGTGCAATTTCAGCTCACTGCAACTTCTGCCTCCTCAGTTCAAGTGATTCTCCTGCCTCAGCCTCCCAAGTAGCTGGAATTACAGGTGCCAACTACCGTCCCTGGCTAACTTTTGTATTTTTAGTAGAGAAGCAGTTTCACCATCTTGACCAGGATGGTCTCAAACTCCTGACCTCAAGTGATGAAGTGATCTGACCGTCTCGGCCTCCAAAAGTGCTGGGATTACAGGTGTGAGCTACCACACCAGGCCTGTCTTGATTTTTAATGCCTTATCTATTATACCATAAGTCCAAAATTCTTTCCTTTCCCGTTCCAAAATCCTGTTGATTCTACCTCTAACTGTGTGCCAAACAACTTACCTTCATTTCAGCTGTCCCTTGGTCATAATTCTCTCTCACTTGACTTGAAATGTTCCCCAAATGAGCTCTATGTCTTTTACTTCTCCCCGTTTCATGTAAACTATCATCCAAACTGTTTCCACTACAATCTTCTAAGAATCCAGTTCTGTCCTATACCACCTAATCAGTCTCATCAGTGACTTTTTATCCCTATCAGGGTAAGAATCCAGATTTCTTAGAATGGTCCTTTTTACTTTTCCATGTATATCTCCTACTGCCTTCCCCCTCCAGGACATGAGTCTTCTTAATCTTAATATATTATCTTTATATCCCTTAACACAATGTTTAGCAAAAGCAGACATTTGATAAATATTTTTCAAGTAAAAAAATAAAAGAATGAATGAATATTTACCTTAACACATAACAGTGTTTCATGCCTTTTAGTCTTTTGCACAAGTCTTGAAAACCTTCACACCCTACACCATGGTGCTGCTTCCCACTATCCCTATCTGTCAAACAGTTACCTATTTATTAACATCTTTCCATACCCAGCTCAACTGTCACTTCCTCCAATGTCTTCACTCACCCCTCCCTACCAAATAGAGCAAAACAGTTCCTTTTCTCTAATATCAAAATACTTTATCATAGTAATGCTATTGTATTACACAAGCAATTGTCATTAACTTGTTTACGTATCTTCTTTCTTAATAGGCTTAAGGGTAAGAACCGTATTTCATTTGACTTATACGTTCCCAAAGCTTAGCATAGAAATTGACATATAGTAATATAGAAGGGGTAGTAAATAATTTTTCAGTGAATAAAGAAACAAAAATATGAATCAAAACACAAAAAAATTGGTAAGGGATTTCAAATGACCCTAACTTTGTCTAAAAATGAAATTAAAACATATACTTTTCAAATTCAAAAATCTTGATTGTAATTTTTATTGCTTATTTGTATTCCTAAATTTCTGCCTTTTTCATCTTGGAACAGAGGTCTCAGTATACCATATCATGGTCTACACACTAAAGTACCCTGACTAAATTCTAGACCAAACATAATGAACTAAGCTTGAAATCAGAGTGCAAATGTTTACCCAAAATGAACTCTAACGGTTTATCCATCACACATTACTGGGTAATGAGAAGTATTTGGTATCTGAGTGTGCATAGTTTTCCTTAGAGGAGTCCAAGGTTTGATTTTAAGCGGAAGACATTCCTTTAATTTTGTAAGTCAAAATGTTCTTACAACCAAAGACAGTTGGGTATTTGTGGGGTGAAGACCAAAAGGAGATAATAGAAGGCACATGGTATGTAGTAGATAAATATTTGCCAAATAGGTCTGTTGATTATTTGTGGTTGAATAAAATAGGGTAAATCCATGTTATTTCCTATTTACTGTTCCTTAATTAACAGAGAGGATTTTGAGAAGCTATCCTTACTCACCCGGATGTCCTATTTTTCTTTATAGAAAGACTCTATATTAACTCGTTCTCTAACATGAATGCTGCAAAAGTACTCTATGAGAACAAATTATTACATATGAAAATTATGAAGTAAAATGTTTTTTGCATTTATATATATATGTATATACATAAAATATGCACACACACACACACACACGTTACATATGCAACTCATACACTCACTCCTAAAATGTTAAGAAGAAAATGTAAGTTGAGATCATGCCCATGGTCGGGAGGAGGGTGTTAAAAAAAAAAAAAAGTAGGTTCAGAGATGAGGGAAGAATGTTTTTTTTTGGAGATTCCATGAACAAGCAGGTAGGAGAAGATCCCTGTCCTGGTGAGGCTCTTACAGCTGAAACAAATATCTGAGGCAGCTCTGGCTATGAACCTCATGATTTTGCCCAATTGAGGAAACAAGACTTTGGTCACTACCTGCTAGTGCCCTCAACCAGGCCTGCACTAAGATGAAACAGTCTTAGTCTTACATGGACTCCTTCCATTTCATAATTCTCTGAAGAGCACCCCCTACAAAGCCCAGAAAGCTCCTCAAACCTGTCTTGTCACCCTGGGTCATTCATTTCTTAGCCACCTCTCTACACGCACAAAGTCAATAAAAGGAGTAGTTGATCTTTCCACTCTGCTGCCTTCTGTCTTCTTTGATCTTATTATGGGGAGAATGAAGAATTGAGCCCTGCTGTAATTAGAGCCCCTGCTGTAATTTTAGTTTGTCTATAAATAATAGCCTTGGAACAAAATGATCTGCCAAGGAGAAAATCTAAGGAAACTGCAAGAGGCATTTGACACTCAAATCAGAGACTGCCTACAGATTTCCAGAGCTTAGAAGCCAAGCTCCAAGAAGAGTCAAGAATGGCTTTTCCAAATCATCAGTTGACTAACAGTTGACTAACCAAGCCAAGAGGAGAGCCTTCACCCAGAACCAAATTTGCCAGCACTTTGATCTTGGGTTTTTAGCCTTTAGAACTGTGAGAAAATAAATTTCTGTTGTTTAAGTCACTCAGCCCGTGATATTTTAGTATGGCAGTCACAGCAGACTAATACATAAAAAGAAACCAAAAAAATTACTCAATACCAGAATTGAGTATTTTGTGCATGCACACACGTGTGCACGCACATACACATATAATTTATATATATATCAATTTAAAACATAATTTATATAATTATAATGTATGTTATAAATCATCTTATTATGTTATAATTTATTTATATAAATTATTGTTATAATTTAAATTCTGCATAGATTTTATGATTCCATTTAAATTCCACATAGATATTACTGGGGGAAACCAGCCCCCAATAATTCAACATAGGTTCTTTTCTGTTTTCCCTAAGTGTCGGCCGGTCTGAGAAATAAAGGGAAAGAGTACAAAAGAGAGAAATTTTGAAGCTGGGTGTCCGGGAGAGACATCACATGTTGGCAGGTTCTGTGATGCCCCTCAAGTCACAAAACCCGCAAGTTTTTATTAGTGATTTTCAAACGGGAGGGAGTGTACAAATAAGGTGTGGGTCACAGAGATCACATGCTTCACAAGGTAATAAAATATCACAAGGGAAATGGGGGCAGAGTGAGATCACAGGACCGGGGTGAAATTAAAATTGCTAATGAAGTTTCAGGCACGCATTGTCATTGATAACACCTTATCAGGAGACAGGGTTTGAGAGCAGACAACTGGTCTGACTAAAATTTACTAGGCAGGAATTTCCTTGTCCTAAGAGGCTTGGGAGCACTACAGGAGACCGAGGCTTATTTCATTTCTTATCTGCAACCGTATAAGACAGACATTCCAAGAGTGGCCATTTTAGAGACCTACCCCTGGGAATGCATTCTCTTTCTCAGGGCTGTTCCTTGCTGAGAAAAAGAATTCAGCGATATGTCTCCTATTCACTTTTGTAAGAGAAATATGGCTCTGTTCCACCTGGCTCTCAGGCAGTCAGACCTAATGATTATCTCCCTTATTCCCTGAACATCGCTGTTAACCTGTTCTTTCTTCAAGGTGCCCAGATTTCATATTGTTTAAACAAACATGCTTTATGAACAATTTGTGCAGTTAACACAATCATCACAGGGTCCTCAGCTTACAAAAATGATGGGATTAAGAGATTAAAGTAAAGACAGGCATAGGAAATCACAAGAGTATTGATTAGGGAAGTGATAAATGTCCATGAAATCTTCACAATTTACGTTCAGAGATTGCAGTAAAGACAGGCATAAGAAATTATAAAATTATTAATTATAAAAGTATTAATTTGGGGAACTAATAAATGTCCATGAAATCTTCACAATTTATGTTCTTCTGCCATGGCTTCAGTCAGTCCCTCCGTTCAGGATCCTTGACTTCCCGCAAAAAAAAAAAAAAAAAAAAAAAAATCACTTTTCTCTGTTACATTATTATTGTTTTACCAGACAGTTAATACTCTACTTGAAAAAAGTGAAAGGAAAATCAATACAGTACACTTCTAATAAGTTAATTCTTCAAAATTCACTTAAATAAAAATGGCTTTACCAGGGTTATTTTATGAAATGGAGTTCCTGACTACCCCTGTCTCATGAGCGGTTTTTCAGTACTTGATTCTATTTCTTACCATTTCCATGGCTTCACAAGACTAAATCCAAGCAAAGTTTGGCTCTAGGTAGGAATGTTAAGGTGCAGTGGTCTGCATTCTAGTGAGGTTCCTTTCCTCTCTTCTTTCCTTTTCTTTCTCTCCTTCTAAGAATGACATTTGACTCTAAGCCTCCATAACTAGAAAAAGAATTGATCTTCATTTGTATCTTGAAATGATACTTTAGAGGTAATGACAAAGCCATCAAGGATTGGGTAGGTTTTTTTTTTTTTTTTTTGAGACAGAGTCTTGCTCTGTC
>NW_012101255.1:1715279-1722643 GCF_000951045.1 Mandrillus leucophaeus
TGGTGCGATCTCTGCTAACTGCAAGCTCCGCCTCCTGGGTTCACGCCATTCTCCTGCCTCAGCCTCCCAAGTAGCTGGGACTACAGGCACCTACCAACATGTGTGGCCAATTTTTTTTTTTTTTTTTTTTGGTATTTTGAGTAGAGACAGGGTTTCACTGTGTTCGCCAGGATGGTCTCAATCTCCTGACCTCATGATCCACCCACTTTGGCCTCCCAAAGTGCTGAGATTACAGGTGTGAGTGACTGCACCCAACTAGGATTGGGTAGTTTTAGAGAAAGGTGCTATGAGTGTTAAGTTGCTTAGCAAAATAAATCAAAATTATATCAATACATTTGGTATGTTCCATCCTATAGCTCTCTAGCTCTTTGAAATTCTAATTTTGAAGATAATATGAGATTTTAAGGATAATATGCTTTAGAAATATAAAGCACCTGAGGTACAGGCACCAATCCCAAACATCAGACAGAAGACCAATGAAGCCCTTGAAACTGGAAATCAAAAAATAAAGAAAAAAAAATTCAGGATAAATCTGGAAATCACCTTTAGTTTTCCTGTAGCTTTTGTAATAAATATGGTATGCCTAAAAAAAGACAAGATTAACCTCATATCCCCTTGGTCTGACTACTTCTTAATCTTCCCCTCAACTGTCAAGATGTCACTTATTCTAAAATACAAGACTTAACCAACCTGGAGAAAATTGTTCAACTGTCATATGCAAATAATATTTTCTAAAACAGCATTGTAAATAGATAACCTGTGTCATGGAAGACAGAAACAAAGAATTTGATTAATATTTAGAGATAGGGCAATAGAAAAATCTCAGAAATGCAAAATACATGTATGTTTATCTTCCATGGGTTCATCTCAGTTTCACCATGCTATGTTTTTGACAGTTATTCTTTGAGAGATATGTCTAAGAGGTCAAGAATATCTTCCTAATCTTTCCGGCTCTAGTCTGGGTTAAAAATCCCAACAGAGCCGGGTGGATCATGAGGTCAAGAGATTGAGATCATCCTGACCAACATGATGAAATCCCCGTCTCTACTAAAAATACAAAAATTACTTCTAGTCTGGGTTAAAATTCCCAACAGAGGTGGGTGGATCATGAGGTCAAGAGATCGAGACCATCCTGGCCAACATGATGAAACTCCATCTCTACTAAAAATACAAAAAATTAGCCGGACGTGGTGGCGGGCGCCTGTAGTCCCAGCTATTTGGGAGGCTGAGGCAGGAGAATAGCTTGAACCTGGGAGGCGGAGTTTTGCAGTGAGCTGAGATCTTGCCACTGCACTCCAGCCTGGCAACAGAGCGAGACTCCTTCTAAAAAAAATAATAAAAAAAAATAAAAATCCCTGAATGCCCACACTTGCTTCTTTCGTAGCATCTTACACGCAGAATTTCAGATGTGTATTTATTTTTCAGTCTCTCTTCTTGAAAACAAAAATCATTTTAGACTCACCTCACGTGGTGGGGTTGGTGGCTACCCTCAGTATTGCCTGCACGAGTATCTACCAGGAGTGTAACCAATAGATCCGGCAACTTTCTATCATGTTTTCTAGTAAACCTACCAACAGTCACTGTGCATATTCAAGTGGAGAGAAGTCCAAGCAGTGAGGCCACTGCAGCACTGGCCATCCTTTACAGGACTGAGCACCTAATTCGCCTTCCTGTCTCCACTTCCCTGCACCCACTAGGAGTCCTGCAGACACAATCAGCCTGAAGCCAGGGCGGCTTCCTTCCTTTTCTGGCAAGATGGCAGACCGCGAAGCTGGAGTGACTATGGGGCGGCCGCATTTTTCCTGCCAGATTCTCGCTACCTTGAGTGTTACCAGGTTGATGCCACTTTCACACGAAGTTATCAGCAGACAAGTCACAGTTAATATAGGTACAATTTGTCATGTAGCTCATGAGAAATCCACCCTTGTCAAAGCTATTTCTGGAGTTGAGACCGTCAGGTTCAAAAATGAACTAGAAATAAATATTACAATCAAGCTTGGATATGCTAATGCTAACATTTATAACCTTGATGACCCAAGTTGGCCTAGGCCAGAATGTTATAGATCTTGTGGGAGGACTACATCTGATGAGTTTCCTACAGACATTCCAAGGACCAAAAGGAACTTCAGCAGCAGTGATGGATGCAGCTCTTCTCTTTATAGCTGGTAATGAATCTTTTCCTCAGCATCAGACATCTGAACACCTGGCTGCTATAGAGATCATGAAGCTGAAGCGTAATTTGATTCTACAAAATAAAATTGATTTGGTCAAAGAAAGGCTAAAGAACAGTGTGAGCAGATCTTTGCATTTGTACAAGGTACAGTAGCAGAGGGAGTTCCCATTATTCCAATTTTAGTTCAGTCGAAATACAGTATTGACATTGTGAGTACATAGTAAAGAAAATTCCAGTACTCTCAAAAGACTTTACTTCAGAACCCCAACTTATTGTTATTAGATTTTTTGATGTCAAAAAACCTGACTGTGAAGTTGATGACCTTAAGGGAGGTGAAGCTGCTGGTGGTAGTGTGTCGGGAGTTTATTCCTTCTGGTGGGTTGTTGGTCTTGCTGACTTTGAGAATGAAGCCACAGACCTCCTGGTGAGTGTTACAGCTCTTAAAGGTGGTGCATCTGGAGTTCATTCCTTCTGGTGGGTTCCTGGTCTGGCTGACTTCAGGAATGAAGCTGTAGAGCCTCATGGTGAGTGTTACAGCTCATAGAAGTAGTGTGAACCCAAAGAGTGAGCAGCAGTAAAATCTATTATGAAGAGTGAAAGAACAAAGCTTCCACAGCATGGAAGGGGACCCAATCGGGTTGCTGCTGCTGGCTCCTGCCCCCAGCTTTTATTCCTTTATTTGGTCCTGCCCGTGTCCTGCTGATTGGTCTATTTTACAGAGTGCTGATTGGTCCATTTTACAGAGTGCTGATTGGTCCATTTTTGCAGAAGGCTGATTAGTGCATTTACAATACTGTAGCTAGACACAGAGCACTGATTGGTGCATTTACAATCCTGTAGCTAGACACAGAGTGCTGATTGGTGCATTTACAATCGTTTAACTAGACAGAAAAGTTCTGCAAGTCCCCACCCAACCCAGAAAGTCCAGCTGGCTTCACCTCTCATTAGTCTCCTAAAAGGAGTGTTAAAGGTGGGCCAGGAGATAGAAGTCAGACCTGGTATTGTCTCCAAAGACAGTGAAGAAAAACTCACGTGTAAACCAATCTTTTCCAAAATTGTATCACTTTTTGGCGAGCATAATGATCTGCAATATTCTGCTCCAGGCAGTCTTAGTGGAGTTTGAACAAAAATTGACCCCACTTTGTGCCGGGCTGACAGAATGGTGGGGTAAGTACTTGGTGCATTCAGAACCTTACATGAGACATTCACAGAATTCGAAATTTCCTGTTTCCTACTTAGACAGCTTCTAGGTGTAGTACTGAAGAAGACAAGACAGCAGCAAAGGTACAAAAGCTGTCTAAGAATGAAGTGCTCATGGTGAACATAGGATCCCTGTCAACAGGAGGAAGATGTAGTGCTGTCAAGGCTGATTTGGATAAAATTATTTTGACCAATCCAATGTGCACAGAAGTAGGAGAAAAAATTTCCCTTATCCAAACAATTGAAAAATACTGACATTTAATTGGTTGGGGTCAAATAAGAAGAGAAGTGACAATCAAGCCAACAGTAGATGATAACAGAAGAATACCAGTTAAATAATACATTTAGATGGAGTTAGAAGTTGAAATTTCTCTTACCAATCAAGGGGCTTATTTTCAAGGCAGTACTGTGAAATTGATTTCACAGTTCATTACCTTAGTAGGTAGCAGTAAGCTTATTCTCATTTTTTTGGTTGTGAAAACTTAACAGGATCTACAATTAATGTAAAAATTGGCATGATGTTTGATTAAATCTACATTTTAGCAGAAGTTAAGCATTCCCATATGTCTAAATTATACATCAGTGCAGTTTGAAATGAAACTTTGCTACAACCAGCCTTTGCTGTAGTACACATACATACCACTGAAACTCCCTGAAATAAAGATTTTCTTTTATTTCATGATTTGTCTTTGCATGACTCCAGGCAGAAGGACTATCGTACCAGCAAAAAAAAAAAAAAAGAAAAAAAAAACCCACAAATTCTCTTTGAAGACCAACTCCCTTTTCTTTGGCCTCATATTTTATGTTGCTTTATCTTTGAAATTTTGCCTGAAAAGGAAATTAATGGGTTCAAATGAAGCTATTCTTTAGAGCATGAGTGCTTGTTCCCCTAGACAAATCTTCTTTGCCCTTACCAACTTCCTTGCCTGAAAAACAGGAAACCAGAGTCAGAGGTTATCTGCCACTCCCTGCCTTGAGATTATTTCTGCATTGTTTTATGCCTGAAACCCAATAGTCTTCCTCCATTGGAAAATACGGTTATACCACATGATTCTAGATGAGTAACAAAGATCATTCTAGGCCTCCATTTTATGGGTTTTTTTTAACTGTTAAATTGTGGTCATGACATAGATTCTAATATTCCTAATCTTTGGATGTTTCAAAAAGTAAAAAATGTTAGAAAGTAATGAGTGAGTCTTTTTGATTTTTAACTTATTCCCCATGTCGCTGTACTTACGGTACTTTTTTTTTTTTTTTTTCTGATACAGAGTCTTGCTCTGTCTCCCAGGCTGGAGTGCAGTGGCACGATCCCGGCTAATTGCAACCACTACCTCCTGGGGTCAAGTGATTCTGCTACCTCAGCCTCCTGAGTAGCTGGGAATACAGGCACCCGCCACCACGTCTGACTGATCTTTGTATTTTTCATAAAGACAGGGTTTCACCATGTTGGCCAGGCTGGTCTTGAACTCCTGACCTCAAGTGATCTGCCTGCCTTAGCCTCTCAAAGTGCTTGGATTATAGGCATGAGCCGCTGCACCTGGCTTGTTTTTCTTTATTTATATTTTTGCTTCATAAGAAGTTCTGTTGAGCAGTGATTCCCAGCTGTGGCTGATATAGAATTGCTAGGCAAGCTTAAAAAATAAAAAATAAAAAAAATGCCCCACAGAGATTCTGATTTAATTGGCTTGGAGTAGAACTCAGGCGCTGATATCTTTAAAAATTCTCCCCAGTGTGGAGAAACAAATTTGGAGAGTTGAGAAGTAGGTATATTAAATTACAGAATCTTACTGAGTAGTCTGGTAATACTCTTTGCTTTGCTTAAATTTGCACTGAGATGGGATCTGAAGCCACTGTCATCATATTGTGCTCCTTCCAATGTTCAAGTTTCGTTGTAGAAATTTAGAAGCTCTATGTTTATCTAAGTTGATGTTTTGAGGAAGCATATTAATTTTATATACTTGACTGACTGTGAAGGTTGTGTTGTAGCATGAGGAACACAAATAAAACAATCCTAAATGAAAAATTAATTTTAAAACAATTTTAAGGGATTTAGAGTAGGAAAAATATGTACAGATATTGAAACTTTTATTGCTGAGTAGGAATTTGTGCAGTTGTATTGTTGAACAAAAAACTATGTCCATAGGTGAATTTTTTCATTTATTATTTATTTTACTTTATTTTTTTGGACAGGATTTCACTCTGTCGCCGAGGTGAGAGTGCAGTGACATGATCTCAGTTGACTGCAACCTTAGCCTCCCGGGCTCAAGCAATACTCCTGCCTTAGCCTCCCAAGTAGCTGTGATTACAGGCATGTACCACCACACTCGGCATTTCTTTTTCTTTTTCTTTTTTTTTTTTTTGAGTAGAGACAGAGTTTCACCATGCTGGCCAGGCTATTCTCAAACTCCTGACCTCGAGTGATCTGCCCACCTCAACCTCCCAAGGTGCTGGGATTACAGGCATGAGCCACTGTGCCCGCCCTGTTCATAGGTGAAATTCTTTTGAAAAGCAGTTCTATTATAGCAGATTCTATATTTAAGCAATGAGCTGAACAACCTGGGTTTCCTTTTTGTTTTCACATAAAATCTGCTTGTAAATAGAAAAACCATATCATGATCATTAATATAAAGAAATGCAAACAAATTATCAGAACATAAAATCAATGCATTAATTAAAAGAAATTAATTTTTTAATTAAAAATTAATTTTTAATTTATTTTTTTGGACAGGGTTTCACTCTGTTGCCCAGGTGGGAGTGCAGTGACGTGATCTCAATTGACTGCAACTGAGAAAAAGAAAGTTAACAGAGCATGTTGCTGAGACTTTGTTTATATCTATACCTCAAGATTGTATTATTGGTGGTTTCACTTTACAAAAGAAGGATGGAAGGAAGGGAAGAGGGAGAAAGAAGGGAGAGGAAAACTATTTTATTTATAATCCAGACTTTTGAGCACATATTTAATGTTCAGAAATCCATGGATTTCCTATTTTACAGTTATCTCTAATACCGATCTGCCAGGACTTAGTATTTTTAGCTTATTTTTTCTTTAATTAAAATTATGTTCTTATGTAGAAGGTCTGAGAATTACCTATGAAACTGTATAAAATATAGATGTTCAGAACTCATCCAGGCTTACTAAATTTCCAAGTGCAGGAAACAAGCATTTATATATTTCTCTAATTACAGGTGATTCATGCAGGGGCCTTTGAAAACAGTATGCTGAGAATAGATAGGGCTCAAGGACAGTATCTCCAATTGAACTTTTAATGAACTCCTGTAGGTGCCAAGAAGGCGGGCAGATAAGGAAGAGCATAGAAACAAGGAACTGAGTAGAAGGTTGCATCTGGGAAAAGAAAGTTTGTTTTGCACTGTGTCCTTTCTGCTGACGTGGGGCTTATGGAGTATAAATAAAGTGAGGCAGAGGCTCTGAGTGCGGCCGCCATGTTCTCTGTTTGTCTTTGTCTTTTGTGTCTGTTCATTCTCCACCACCCCCGGCATGGACCCCAATAATTCAGGTACACATCTTGCTTAAAACCCAGTGCTCCAGCTGGGCATGGTGGCTCACGCCTGTAATCCCAGCACATTGGGAGGCTGAGGCAGGCGGATCACAAGGTCACGAGATCGAGACCATTCTGGCTAACGCAGTGAAACCCTGTCTCTACTAAAATACAAAAACAAAAAACAACAACAACAACAAAAAGAGAACAGCCGGGCATGGCAGCAGGCCCCTGTAGTCCCAGATACTCAGGAGGCTGAGGCAGGAGAATAGCGTGAACCCGGGAGGTGAAGCTTGCAGTGAGCCAAGATTGCACCACTGCACTCCAGCCTGGGCAAGAGTGAGACTCCATCTCAAAAAATAATAATAATATTCTCTTTGAAGCAATTGTGAATGGAAGTTCATTCATGATTTGGCTCTCTGTCTGTTACTGGTGTATAAGAATGCTTGTGATTTTTGCACATTAATTTTGTATCCTGAGATTTTGCTGAAGTT
>NW_012101255.1:1725164-1727697 GCF_000951045.1 Mandrillus leucophaeus
AGTTATACCTGATGTAAATGACGAGTTGATGGGTGCTGATGAGTTGATGGGTGCAGCACACCAACATGGCACAAGTATACATATGTAACAAACCTGCATGTTGTGCACATGTACTCTAGAACTTAAAGTATGATAAAAAAAATAATAATAATAATAAATAATTTTTTAAAAAGAACCAAAAGGAAAAGTAATAATATGAAAATTCAGCCAAGTAACTGAATATAAAATTAACATATGGAAATCAAAAGAATTTCATTTTTCACATATAAAAACAAGAACCAGTTAGAAAATACAGTGTTAGGAAATAGCCTCAATTACAATGTCAGCAAAAATATTAAACTCATAGTAATAAAATTAAATACAAGCATGCACCATCTCTCTGGAATAAACTTTAAAATACTTCTGTGGTACATGAGAGAAAATGGGGATAAATGTAAAATCTGTGTCCTCAGGAACGTTTACCACCATAGAAATGCCCAGAAGGTTATTTCAAGAAGAAAGATACAAAAATGAGCAAGAAAAATCAGTAGAAAAATGCTGATAAGGAAGAGTATTGAGGGATTCAGTGTATCGGAAGTCAAAATATATTATGAAACCATAATAATAAAGTCAAACATGAATATTGCAAAGGTACAAAATTATACAAATTAGAATTACTTATAATTATGAAACCTGATAGTTAGAAAGGGAAAGAATAATCAAGAAATAGACCGAATACATTAAGAGTTTTGTTATTTAATAAAAGTGGCATTTCAAATGAATGACAACATGGGATTTATTCAATAAATGTCATCATAAACAACATAAAATTTTAAATTTATAGATAAAAACATGGAAGGTAGGATTTTATGATAAACTTGGAGTGAAGAATAGTTTTTTAAAGTTTGACACATAGCCCAGAAGCCAAATAAAAGTTTAGTCAATTCAACTACCAAAAAAATTTGTCAAGGCTAAGAAAAAAATCTATAAAAGACAAAATAAAATTGGAGGAAATATTTATAACAAATATCACAGACAATGTGTTAATTTTATTAATAAATAATGAACTGTCATAAATCTATAAGAAAGGGTCAACAACCCAACTGAAATTTCAGCAAAGGCCATTAACAACAGTATCAGAAGGAACCTAAATTGACAAAAAAATAAATAAAACCTCAAATAGCTCTTAACCACATGCAGCTAGAGATATTTTCCACTGATCAGATTGGCAATGATCAGAGTTTTATTTTTTTTTAAATTCTGGCAAAGGTATAGAAAAGCAGGTATTTTCATACATTCCCAGGAGAAGTGGAAATTCAAAGAGCCTCTAAGGAAGGTAATTTAGCAATAAAACTACTCAGACTTAAAATGTGCATGTCTTTCAACCCAGAAAAGCTACTTCCATAAAGTTAACCTCTTTTACATTGGGAACTGATGTATATTGAAGTTATTCATTTTAGCATTGCTTATAAGATCAAAAGACTGAAAACAACATAAATGACCATTACTAAGTGCCTAGTTAGATAAATTATGAGTTCCAATCTATGCAATAGAATTGATCACTGTTTAAAATAATAAGGTATATCTATGCTTACTGCCATAATGAAAAATCAAGGTGCAGAATACTGTTTTAATTCTGGTAACATATTCAAACCTAGAATATGTACTTGTTTGCAAGTAAAATGGATTATCTCCACTAAAATAAACATGAATCTTGTACTAGTGATTTCCTCTTGGAAAGAAGACGTGGTATTTACAGATAAAGACTGGGATGAATATTTACTTTTTAGTTGATATGGTTTTTAATATTTTTATGACATTTTATTCAGTTTTTAAAAAATGAGCCAGGACTCTAAAAATCAACACCCTATCTCCTGCCAGAGGGTTTATCATTTGATTTTTCAGACACAGTTCTTTTAAGACAAGGTGACAACACCTAAGGGAGAGCTGCCCAGGAAATACCAAATTGGCTTGTTTGAACAATAACGTTGAGTTACACAGCTACTGTGCCTAACTGGTTCCATTACTGACTAGACCTCTTTCAGCTCTCAGGGCTGAAATCCACTTCCAATGCTCCTGGCTTCTTTATTATTATTATTATTATTGTTATTATTATTATTATTATAGTTTAAGTTCTAGGGTACATGTGCACAACGTGCAGGTTTGTTACATGTGTATATATGTGCCGTGTTGGTGTGCTGCACCCATTGACTCATCATTTACATTAAATAGATCTCCTAATGCTACTCCTCCCCACTCCTTCCTCCCCACAATAGGCCCTGATGTGTGATGTTCCCCTTTCTGTGTCCAAGTGTTCTCCTTGTTCAATTCCCACCTATGAGTGAGAACATGTGGTGTTTGCTTTTCTGTTCCTGTGATAGTTTGCTGAGAATGATGGTTTCCAATTGCATCCATCTGCCTACAAAGGACACGAACTTATCCTTCTTTACAGTTGCATGGTATTCCATGGTGTATATGTGCCACATTTTCTTAATCCAGTCTGTCACTGATGGACATTTGGGTTGATTCCAAGTCTTTGCTATTGTGAATAGTG
>NW_012101255.1:1728692-1779534 GCF_000951045.1 Mandrillus leucophaeus
GTGGGCTCTTTTTTGGTTCCATATGAATTTTAAAGCAGTTTTTTCCAATTCTGTGAAGTAAGTCATTGGTAGCTCCTGGCTTCTTGACCGCTTTAAGCAGGCATGTCATGGCTCCCTAGGTCATCTTGTTTGCTCTCTCCAATGACAGCATCTTTCTCATCTGCATCCATGAAAGACACATGTACCTCGCCTCACTATCTTCTTTGGATTTCTAATTATACGGTTCAGTCCCTTTGATCCAGCACTAGATCAGCTCCCAACCTTCTACTCCCAGCTCACCCATACCTACAGATTAGTTAGCCACATCTAGTAGGCAACCCACCTCCATTCCCCCAATTTAATTACTAGCCTTGCCTCAGTATTCTCTCCAGTTGGGATAGATGTCTACTTTTCCGTTCAAAAATGATTCATTTTCATGAGTTCCAGAGCCTCTCGAGGATACCGAGGCATTCATTCATTTCATTCTAACACTATTTGTTGAATGGATACTATTTGCTAGGCATGGTGTTAGATACTAAGACTACAAGAGTGAACAAAACTGACATGGTCCTTGTCCTTCTATGTCACACATAAATCAAGAGACAATACACATAAAAGTGAAATAAATAAACAAAAGAATTCCTGAAGGGAATGTATTGGGAGATGCAATAGAAAATAATGAGACTGGAATGGATGGTCTTAGGTAGTAGGGCCAGGAAAAACTTCACTAACAGGTAACATCTAAGCTTATTCATGAAGAATCAAAATGACCAAGATGTACGAAGAACTAGGGGAAGAATGTTTAGGCTTAGAAACTCAAAGGCCTTTAATGGAAAGGAGTTGGAGTTCTTCTAAGAACCAGCAGGAAAGTGCCACAGGAGCAAACTGAGCAAAAGGATAGAAACGATAGATTCCATTCTTAAGGTGGGCAAGGGCTAGACCACCCAGAACCTTTCCACCATTGCAAGAAGGTAGACTTTGGTATATGTGAGATAGAAATCCACTGAAGAACTTAAGCAGAGAGCTGGTATGCTTAAATGTCCATATGTGCAGTATGGACAATGAATTGAAAGCAGCAACAGGGTTGCAGGGAGGACAGTAGGTAAAAGAGGAGGCAACGGGGTCAATTAGAAGTCTTCTACAATGGTCCAGAGAGGAGCAAACAAGTGCTTGGTTAAAGGATTGGAGGTGAAAAATAAAGAGGAGTGAATTCTTGCAGTTTTGGAAAACTAAGAGAATTTACTGATATCTAGAATATTGGGACAAAGATGAAGGAGGTCGAGATGATGCATTTAGGCTAGAATTGTGAATGCCGAAATCCTGAAAGATCAAAATCCTGAAAATATAATTCTGGACAAAAAATTTTTCTTGTTTTAAAGAAATTTACTTTTTTTTTTTTTTTGATGGAATGTTGCTCTTGTTGCCCAGGTTGGAGTGCAATGGTGCAATCTCGGCTCACCACAACCTCCGCCTCCTGGGTTCAAACGATTCTCCTGCCTCAACCTCACGAGTAGTTGGGATTACAGGTATGTGCCACCACGCCCGGCTAATTTTGTATTTTTTTAGTAGAGTCAGGGTTTCTCCATGTTGGTCAGACTGGTTTTGAAATCCCGACCTCAGGTAATCACCTGCCTCTGCCTCCCAAAGTGCTGGGATTACAGGTGTGAGACATTTAAACTTAAAAGGGGATTTGTTTGAAAAATATATAAAAACATGATAGAACTCTTGATAAGCTGCTTTACAAAATAAAACTGTCAACAATAACATATTTTTGCAAGCATAAACAGTCTGGTATACTAACAACAGTCACACAAGTATAACAATTATAATCAGATGAACCATATTCATAAAGAAATAGGCCAAAAAGCAAATATATAAACACATATCTCTTTGGTTGGTAATTGTCTGCACCCAGCTTTATACTAATAATTTCAGTCATCTGAAATAGCGTAATGAAAAACCTAAGTCTTGTGATGACTTTGATCAAAAATCTCAATGGATCATGACTGCATATGCAGTCACCCAAGAGCCAAGATCGTGAGAAATTTTATCTTTCACAAATGTAGATATAGAACAAAAAGACATCTTTTTATTTATTTGGGAAGTTTCCATGTTTTTCATACATGCACAATGGTTATGCCTGGTCAACCTTGTGATAATGCACTTTGTGAAGTCAAATTGAAACAAATGCACAAAATGAATTAGAACTCTCTAAAAGTCTTTACACAATTTATACCTCCAGTATTAGAAATGATGTGAAGATGAAATGCATAGCCCAGAAAATTGGTCTACTATGAAGCAGCAGAAGTTGTACATGGTTGAACAATTTGGCAGAGAAGATTTCTTGTATTTTTTGCCTGTGTTTTCACTGTGCAACACTCACTGCACTTGTATTTGGAGAGTGGTTGTGGTCTACAAATTTTGTAAGTGTATGCTATCCATTTGAAAGTGTGGTTATTGCTTAGCCATTGCAATTAAGCAATTTTCTGCTTTTGCAGAACTGATAACAATTAACTTTTAAACTTTTACTTTTCACCACTTACTAGCCTTGTACATTTAACTTATCACAGTCTTTTTGCCAGGGAACAATTTCACAGATTTCTTCTATTGTGTTGTAAGGAATACTGTTAAAAAATGATATTTGCCTTCTTCAGTACCAAATCTGTATTAGTCAGGCTTCTCCAGAGAGAAAGAAATAATAGAATATGTATATGGATATACTAGAGGGAATTTATTAGGAAAATTGGCTTATGTGATTATGATGGCTAAGAAGTCCCATGACATGTTGTCTCCAAGGTAGAGACCCTGGGATGCCCACAGTCTGGTTCAGTCCAAGTCTGAAGGCCTCAGAACCAGGGAAGCCCATGGTGTAACTCTCAGTCTGAGGCCGAAAGCCTCAGGACCCAAGGAGTTGCTGGGGTAAGTCCTGGAGTCCAAAGGCCAACAAGGTTGGAGTTCTGATATCCAAGGAAGCAGAAGAAAACTCTGTTCCAGCTCTCAGAGACAGTCCAGTTTGCCTTTTGTATTTGTTCTCTCCTGATCCCCAGCAGATGAGATGGTGCCTGCCAACACTGAAGGCAGATCTTCCACCTAGTCCACTCAGACTCACACTCATCTCCCTGGAAACATCCTCACAAGCATACCCCAAATAATGCTTTATTCAGTTTCTAGATATTTCTTAATTCAGTCAAGTTGACACCTAAAATTAAATCCATAAGTCCAGCACTCATGAACTTGGCACCCATACACATCTCCTTAAATCATACTTCATTTCCAAATAAGGACAACAGCAAGGGAATAATTCCCTCCAACATAATGCAATTAACATGACTCAACTATTTTGCATACAACCAAAAACACAGAATTCAGCTTCTAGGATTTCAACATTTTGAAAGATTTCAATCTTTCAAAATTCTGATTTGGGGGATTTTAGACTTCAGGGATTTTAGACTTTAAGAATTTTGATCTTTCGGGATTTTCACATTTGGGATTATGGCATTAGGGATTGTGCCTTTCAGGATTATGATGAACAGTGCTAAAGGATTATCCTTGGCTTCTGGTTTGAATAACTACATGGAGGTTGGTGCTTTCCTCATATGGAAAAGAGTAAAACACAAAAGGGTAGAAGAACAATAAGGATTTTAAGATGCTTTGATATAAACTGGCAAAGATGCAGCCTAAGAATTTTGGTATATAAGCTAATAGTTTATTGATGACTCACCGTATTCCAGATCTAAGAGCTTTATGTTGTTATGGACTGAATGCTTTCCCCCCAGTCAAAAATTTATATGTTGAAATCCCAACTCCCAGTGTGATGGCATGAGAAGGTGAGGTCTTTGGGAGATGATTAGGTGGTGAGGGTGAAGCCTTTGTGAATGAGATTAGTGTGCCCTTGAAAAAAGAGAACGAGAGTTTGCCCTCCTTGTTTGCTCTCTATCATGTGAGGATACAACAAGAGGACAGCCCTCTGCAAAGTGTCAAGTAATGAGTTGGAGTTTTGATTATTTTTCACATGAAAAGCTGTATGTCCAGCCTAAATCCAGTGATCACATTTTCCAAGTTATGGTTGAACTTATGGCGACAACTGAGTTGAAGAATATTCGAAAAACTTCAGAGCATCAAGTGGCCGTTGTCACATAGGGAATAATGTAACGAGCTCCTTAAAGGAAGGGCTCTGCATTTCACCTTTCATTTCTATTTCCCGGAATGCACTCAGAAAGGGTTAAATACATTGAATATGCATAGAAAAATCTTTTTAAGCAATTTTGAGGAAAATATATGATTTTACTCTTATTTTTAATGTCACTAGGTTTGCTAAGCTTGCAGTCTCAGAGTTAGACTAGTCTTACAAAGTTTTCCTCATTTGTTTTTTTTCCCCGTCAAGTAAAATAAACCTTCAGTTTTGATAATGCAGCATTAAACACTGGGTTTAGGTCTCATTAGTTACAGAGCAGAGTTGAGCCTTTGAAAGCTCAAAAGAGAATTACTACTACATCATGCAGTAATAAATGTGCAGTAGTAGTTGACATTTCAGAAGCTAGTATTTAGACCTGTAAAATTCAGTCTTCTGCAGGACAAATTCGATTTTCAAATTATAACAACTTAATTAAATCCAAGATGTGTATTCAGCTACATAGAAAGAAGCCTTTTTCACACGAAGTTTATTTGGCAATCACAAAGGAACAAGTAGAAAATATCACAATCTTGTTTAAATGGAAATTTTGAGTCTCTAAGAGAGAGAGAATGCAAGCTCTTAACTTTCTTAAATACAGAAATATTTTACTGATTTTCCACAAAATGTCTTCATTAAGGTAAAGAGAAACTTGGATTTCTCATCTGTCTTTTTTTAAGTGGTGGGGAAAATGTTTAAGGTAAGACCACTAAAGACCAGGCGCAGTGGCTCACACCTGTAATCCCATCACTTTGGGAGGCCAAGGCAGGCAGATCACCTGAGATTAGGAGTTCAAGACCAGCCTAGTCAACATGGTGAAACTAAAAATACAAAAATTAGCCGGGTATGGTGGCGGGTGCCTGTAATCCTAGCTACTTGGGAGGCTGAGGCTGGAGAATCACTTGAACCCAGGAGGCGGAGGTTGCAGTGAGCCAAGATCACACCACTGCAATCCAGCCTGGGTGACAGAGTGAGACTCCATCTCAAAAAAAAAAAGAAGTCAATTCTGTGTGGGTCCTCAATACACTACCTGTGCCCAAGAGAAGAGAAAGAATAAATATTCATGAGGAAATAGAGAAATTTAATAAGGAAATGTAATTGATATTTTTCCCCAAAGTAACAATTCTAGTGAAGACAGTAAATAACGGTGGTTTTTCTCTTCTCCTTTCCTTGGGGCCCACTGAAAACATCAAAATAATTTTTTTTAATAGGGGAGAGAACACCATCTTCAGTAATAGGAAATGACCATGTTTTCTATGTCTGCCTTGGGACACACACCTGCTGAATAGTGAAGAACCATGAAAGAAAATAGGTGCTACATCAGACTGGAAGAAGGATACATTTCTCTCCCAAAAGGAGCGTCTTGACCCCATATGGCATATCCAACAATTCTTTGATTAGGAAAATAAGCTGTAAGGGCATGGGTGAGCCATGAAGACAAAAAGAGCCACAGATCGACACTGCAGAATGGTGGAACAGAGCCAAAGAAGAAAGCTTTCTGACCTGCCATTTTGTTTTTTTATTTTCTCAGTGGACCTCTCAGTTGATGAAGATAGGCAGAGGGAAAGCAGGGTGGGGTGGAGTGGGAGCAAGGGGAGAGAATGGAGAACCTGTGCCTTAGAAAGGTTTTGTTGTGTACACACCCCAATCTCCTAAATAGGGGGCTACTCCCAGCATAAAGGAAGTAAAACATTTGGTGAGAGTATTTGCAACTACACATCTAAGTATTAAACTAAGAACTATTTTTATACTTTTTATTAAGTACATAGAAAGACTTAGTTTAGAATTAACTGCTCTAATTGAGAACTGGCTGACTTGTAAGAGGCCTCTGGAGAATGGTGCTTCTCAAGGCTATTAAGTGATATTTTTCTGATATAAGCAAGTTTAGGGGTAACAGGGAAGCAGCCATAAACAAGGTAATTTACTCATCCTGGTTTTCCCAGGATTCCCCAGGTTTTAGCACTGAGAGTCCTGCATCCTGGAAAACTCCTCGATTCTGGGAAAATGAGAATGGTTGGTCACCCAGGAAAGGAACCACAATTCCTCCAAGATTCCTCACTGAAGGGAGTCCTAAAGATAAGATTCTAACTATTGTTTGAGCACTGCATCTGGAAAGCAATTAATCAAGAATACAGGCTGGGGAGAGATGAGGTGTGGGTAAATGACTGGAAACACCAAGGTAGCAGAAATCTGTAACCTTACTGAGCCCTTTACCACTGGTAGGCAACTTGGGCCCTGAGAAGCCTCATACCTGTAGTAAAATGATTACTTGATTTCTAAGTAGCTTTGTAAGTAGGATCCTGTTGCTCAAAAGAAGCAACAATGACATAAGGAACTAGAGAAGGCTGCAGTTCTCTGATCAGGGTCCAGAAAGCCAGCTGTCACATTCCTGCATGGTAGCAGGGGAAAGTCTGGCAATGAAAACAGTGAGCTTTATTGAATTGTCCAAAAATGTAATGGCTCGTGTGACTAATTTTATTGTTCCATTAGCTGCTTTTCTAGAATTCTCCTCTGGAGAAGTATTAGTCGTCATTAAATAAAGGAAGTCCTGCTGCTACTCCCCTGTGGCACACGATGTGGAGCAACTCACATGAGTGACTGAAGTCCATGCCCCTATTTATTCACTGTCAGGGGCTAGGCCATAACTGTAAATCACAAATGTGTGATGACACTCATTAACTCACTTGTGTGCTTTCTTCAGCACGTGGCAATCCAGGGAGAAAGGGTTGTTCTGTGGTCCCTGGTTTGAGGGTTGGCACTAGTTGTGAGAAAGTGCTTGAGGAGTTACTGAGAAGGAGGTTAAAATAATTAACTAGAGAGTTCTGGCTGGATAGAGAAAGACAAGAGAGAGCCAAGAAACTGGGAGTGCAGATAACAATCAAAGCCACAATGACATGAAAGAGTAAGTAAAGTGGGTCAAAAGTTATGATCAAAGGATAGAATGTCAAAGTTCAGGATTTCAAAGATAAAATAATTACAATTAATTGAAGGTCCAGAGTATTGGCATAAAAGTGTGTTGCTAAAATGAAGTGAAGAAAATGTCCTTGAAATGAATGACTGAGGGAATTCTTAGAGGGCTGGATAGGTCAGCGTGGACACTGAAGTTTGCCCAGAATTATGTCAGAAGTTGCAATGAGCCATGGGGAGCCCCATGGGATTGGGAGACCCCATTAAGACAGGCCTATTCATGCCACATATCCTTACCGTGGTTCACAGTTCTTATGTGAGCAACCCTTTGTTTTGTGTTGGGGGAAGTAACAGACAGATTTGTACAGGGAACCTAAATTTCGGTTCAAATCATATAGCCCAAATCATATTACAAAAATGTAGTGCTCAGAAAACTGCATTCATAGCCTGAATGCTGACAAAATTACTACAACTCAATGTGGAAGCTTTCCTGGCTTTGGGATGATTGAACAAAAGCCTCAGGGATACAATAGCCAAAGAGTTTCTAAGCTGCTTAAATATCAACAAACCTGACCTTGAAGTGAAGCCGGTCACTTCGACTATAGGATAAAAGGCAAGTTTATGGAAGAAATGACTAAATGATCACCATAGGAACAGCTCGGATGCAAAAGGCAGAATCTTTCATGAGCGAGAGAGACTGAGAGAGTGGCTGTGTGTGTGTTGTTGCTCTACAGTTGTCAATATGAGTTGGGGAGCTAGGGAGTGGGGAAGGGAAGCAAATTCTCTCCACTTGAACTTTGCTCTCTCAACTTTTTCCCTCACTGTGACTGGTTGCCCACATAGCTGACTTCTCCTTAAGTTTTCTAGCACTCATCTTGTTTCATGCAATTTGTTCATATTTCCCATTATGTCCTCAATATAAACCTTAACCAAAATTGCAGACATTAAAATGAGACTTTTCCAGAAACTGAGAATTATTATAACTATTTGTAAGAAAAATTGTCTTAATAAGAACAGTAAACATATATATACACAATATGTGCCAACCTCTGTTCTAAGTACTTTATATTCATTCATTTACCTAATCCTCACAACAAACTCATGAAATACATGTTATCGTTATCCTTATTCTACCTATTTGGAAACCAGGCACAGAGAGATTAAGAAACTTGCCCAAGATGAAGACTTAATTTGAACCTGGGTAGTCTGGCTCCAGGGCCCATTTTCTTTACAACTAAACCAGTGGTTTTCCAGGGGTGGTCACCAGGCCAGCAGCAGTAGCAGCAGCATTTGGGAGCTTGTTAGAAATGCATAGTCCTTTGGGTATATACCCAGTAATGGGATGGCTGGGTCATATATACCCAAAGGATTATAAATCATGCTACTATAAAGACACATGCACACATATGTTTATTGCGGCACTATTCACAATAGCAAAGACTTGGAATCAACCCAAATGTCCATCAGTGACAGACTGGATTAAGAAAATGTGGCACATATACACCATGGAATACTATGCAGCCATAAAAAAGGATGAGTTTGTGTCCTTTGTAGGGATATGGATGCAGCTGGAAACCATCATTCTTAGCAAACTATCACAAGAACAGAAAACCAAACACCACATGTTCTCACTCATAGGTGGGAAGTGAACAATGAGATCACTTGGACTCAGGAAGGGGAACATCACACACGGGGGCCTATCATGGGGAGGGGGGAGGGGGGAGAGATTGCATTGGGAGTTATACCTGATGTAAATGATGAGTTGAGGGGTGCTGACGAGTTGAGGGGTGCTGACGAGTTGATGGGTGCAGCACACCAATATGGCACAAGTATACATATGTAACAAACCTGCACGTTATGCACATGTACCCTAGAACTTAAAGTATAATAATAATAATAAATTAATTAATTAAAAAAAAATTAGGCCGAGACGGGCGGATCACGAGGTCAGGAGATCGAGACCATCCTGGCTAACACAGTGAAACCCCGTCTCTACTAAAAAATACAAAAAACTAGCCGGGCGAGGTGGCGGGCGCCTATAGTCCCAGCTACTCGGAGGCTAAGGCAGGAGAATGGCGGGAACCCGGGAGGCGGAGCTTGCAGTGAGCTGAGATCCGGCCACTGCACTCCAGCTTGGGCGACAGAGCGAGACTCCTTCCGGAAAAAAAAAGAAATGCATAGTCCTGAGCTCCACACCAAGCCTGTGGAATCAGAAATTTTGGAGGTAGGATTAGGAATCTGTGTGTTTTAATGAGCTCTCCCAGGAAGTCTGATGCAGTCTCAAGTTTGAGGAACACAGCAATACACCACATTGCCCAAAGCAGCCACGTAGTAACCAAGCTGGCGTCAGCGTGAAAAGACCACGCTGATCACTTCTCCACCCACATTGGGAGCTCAGAATAACTGTTGTTTTAGAATTTATAGATTGAATTTTTACAATCAGGATTCGAATTCTACTAAAAGGAATTTACTTGAGAACCCACAACAGGGTAATGAACATGGCACAAGTTGTCAACATGCTGGTTAGGGTTGTTTCCACAACTGCCCATTTTCAGCTTCAATTGGAAAGAATGTGGCCAAGAAACTGTTTTAAATCACTGAGTCTAGTCCCAGTTAAAAAGTCATCCAACTTCTTCAGAGTGGCAACTGTAGACACAGCCAAATCTGTGTGGCAGAACATCGGCAACACAACTCCAGGTGACATTCTGCCAGATCATTTAAAATTCTGCATGTCTATTACTATGAAAAAGTGACTCTCCATCATTCTCAAGTTTCAGCAATGCTTTTGTAATCAAATTAAGAGAAAAATGTCATTGCCTCTACCTAAGGTCATACATTTTTTGAATATTCCCATTGCTCAAAGAATACACCTACATAAAAAGACTGGTAGGAAGTAAACCAGCAAGTTAAGTGTCTGTCTCTAGAAAGTGGGATTATGAAAGTATTTTTTCTTCTTACACTTTTATATCCCATGGCTTGACCTCTGCCCTGAGCTCTACACTCCACTAGAACTGCTTACTCTACACCCATTTAAATGCTTGATATGCAACTCAAACTTAACATGTAAAGAAATAACAGCTTAATTTCTACCATTCTCCCAATAAGATCCTTCCCCTTTTTCTCATCTCAGTTAAGAAAAAATTCATACAAGTTCTTACACCAAATCTTGTAGTCAATCTTTATTCTTTTTCTTTCACAAATTATATCTAATTTTTCAGAAATTCTGTTTGATCAACAGTATCCAGAAGGGACTATTTTTTTTACCAACGTCACAAAGCCACCCTAATCTAAACTACCACCATTTCTCACCTGAATTATCGTAGTTCTGTCCTTGCTGGTCTTCATTTTTCCACCATCCCCCTCTAGGTCTATTCTCCACAGAGTTGCCAGAGTGACCCTTTCAAAACATGAGGCAAATCATGTCATTTTATTGATCAAAATTTTGCAATGGCTGCCAAGAACTGTGAAGAGTATGAGATTTTATTTTACCCTACCTAAAAGTTAATAAGTTAGCCTATTAGTGTTTCAGAGATGTTAGCAAAGACAAAAGACTCCTAGGTCCAAGATAAAGGATTTTGTTACTCAGAGCCCAGCAGGCAGCATGAGCATCAGCTGCAAATATCAGTTCTCCATGCTCTCCAGGTCCCTTGACAGCAAGACAATGGGCCAAAATAAATATGTGTGTATGCAGTGGGGTACATTATAAGAGAGGGACAATGAGTTCATGGAATGCATCATTTTATAGCAAGCACTAAGCAAGCCTGCTCTTTGTACTGGAAGAAGACATCCCTCAAGGTTGCTCATTACAAACATGACTCTGAGAAATGGCCTGGATAAAGAGTGATCAGGGACTTGCATTCTTGGCATACTTAGCCATGAAGTATGAAGGTGCATAAGACATCCATGGAGGACAATCTGCTCCAACAATGACTTCCCACGTTAATTAGAATAAAAGCAATGGTCTTTATAATAATCTACAAGGTCCCACACTATCTGCTTTCCTTCACCTCCATTTCTTTCTGTCTTTATCACTCATCACTCTACTGATCACCACTCTGCCTTAGCCATACTGGCTGCCATGCTGTTCCTCACATATGTGAATCATGATTCTGCCTCAGAACTCCTGGTGTTACGTTCTTCTGCCTGGAATGCTCTTCCTCCAGTTATACTCATAGCATTATAGATTGAACACTTATGTCCCCCCAACATTCATATGTTTAAACCCTAACCCCTAGGGTGATGGATAGTATTAGAAGGTGGGTTTTTTGGGAGGTAATTAGGTTATAAGGGCAGAGCCCTCATGACTGAAATTAGTGCCCTTGTAAAAGAGATCCCACAAAGCTAGCCCTCCCCTTCCACCATGTGTGAGGACACAGCCAGAGGTGCTCTCTGTGAGGAACGTGTCTTCACCAGACATCAGATCTGCTGGTGCCATGATCATGGATTTCTCAGCCTCCAGAACTGTGATAAATAAATCTTTCTGCTTTATAAGCCATTCTGTTTACAGTATTTTTGAAAAAGCAGCCTGAATGAAGACACATGATTTATTACCTTATTTTCTTCAAGAACTTGTTCAAATGTCACCTTTTCTGTGAGGTCTCTTCTGGCCACTATATTTAAAACTCCTATCTCTAAACCTCCTGGCACTCCACATGCCCCATGCCCTGACTTATTTTTCTGTTTGTACTTATCACCATCTGACATACCATATAAACACCTATATTTTATATATATATACACACACACACACACATACACACACACAGAGATATATGCATATATGTGTAAATATATATGATCTGCTATATTAGATATGTGTATAATTTATTGTATGTCTCTCCCCCAAGAGGACTTTATTGTTTTTTTTCACTACTGGATCATCAGTGTCTAAAACCAGTCCTAGAGCACATAGCAGGTACTCAAAAAAAATTGTTGAGGCCAAGTGCGGTGGCTCACGCTTGTAATCCCAGCACTTTGGGAGGCTGAGGCAGCCGGATCACCTGAGGTCAGGAGTTCGAGACCAGCCTGGCCAACATGGTGAAATCCCGTCTCGACCAAAAGTACAAAAATTAGCCGGGCATGGTGGCGGATGTCTGTAATCCCAGTTACTTGGGAGGCTGAGGTAGGAGAATTGCTTAAACCCAGGAGGCAGAGGTTGCAGTGAGCCGAGATTGCACCATTGCACTCCAGCCTAGGGGGCAAGAGTGAGACTTTGTCTGAAAATATATATATATACATATATATATTTATATATATATTTATATATTTATATATATATATATTTGTTGTGAATAAGTTAATGTTTTTGTACAGTTTTCAAGTTTCCTAAAACAAACATCATTTTTATAATCAGAAATAAACAGTATAAGGTTACTTTTAATGGCATTACTTTTAATGGCAAAAACCACAATTACTTTTGCACCAACGTAATGCTTTCTATATAGAAGAATTTGTCCAAATGCAACAAGATGTTTTTAGACCCAAATAACTCAGGCAGACCCCACCCACATCCCTGGATGAGGTATGAGTAGCTAGCAATAGCTAACTTTACCAAGCATTACTATGCTGGACACTTTATAAATTAGCTCATGTAATTTTTGCAATTTTGTAAGACATATTCCCCATTTTACCTGTAAAGAAACTGAGGCTCAGTAAAATAATTTATTCAAGATCGCAAAGTTTATAGAATTGGGATTATGAATCCAGACAGCAGTACTGCCTCGAGTTCTGGATAAGGAGGGCCCCTGTTTGAGACTTCTTGTTTTATGACTTCCTCAGCATTTTCTAAGTCTCCTCAGTTGCCTGAACTCAATCTTAAGTCTAGCAATGCTGTCTGGGCACGATGTCCTGATATTAAACCCTATTTATTCTCTTCCAAATGCTCTCCAATCCTCTCCTCTGCACAAGATCCTGAAGGGCATCAGAACTCATGCTAATAGGCTCCAGGAGAATGGTTCAGATGCAGGTTTCAGGACGGTGGCCTGACAAGTGGATCACTCCTGCTGACTCTTGCAGCATTTCTTTCATGGGATTATGTGAGATGGGACCATCAGAATGACTAACTTGGGTGGCTCTTACCCCACTGAAAAGATAAGTTCTGGGCTCCAGGCTACTGGCGATCATTGCTGGTACTTGGGTTTGAGCCAGATATGTGGTCCCATGCATCAGCTCTTGCCTATCTGTATCTCAACCCTGATGCCACATACTGTCTATAGCACCTAAGGATGGTGGGAACAGTGATCTCTCAACTTATGTGCCCCCCAACCACTGGCACTCAAAGCAGTCATTCCACCCCCCTCTTCAGGGTCCATACCCTGCATCCAAAAGTGCTCTGGGAACTCTTGCTCCGCGATGCCAACGGACGCTTCTCATCGTTGTCTTCTTTTGACTGATTGGTACAATGATAGAGGTCTCTCCTGCGTCAGTTTTAATCCATGACAGATGAGAAATGAACATTTCTTGGGCAAATGGGACTGCTCTTTTCGCCCTGCCCTTGGGCTCTCACATCTTCTCCCCAAGAGCGGCAGTGAATGGAAGGCACAGGTGGACTCCATATAGAAAGGGATCACATTCTCAGAATCCATCATTAAAATTTAACAAGTTAAAGAAGAAAACATGGCCGGTTGTTGCATTGCTCTAGTTTATGCTCTAAAATTCCAATCTGTAAACTTAACATGAATAGCAAATGAATTATTATCCATTTTTTTCTGAATACTCTGTATAAAACTTGCATTTGTAGTCATCACAAGTACATATGTGGCACTTGGCACAATAACCTTTGAGTGTCATTGGAAGCCAGTATTCATGGGGTCACAATGAATAATGCAATATCACAAGTAATGATGTAACCAGCAATTAAATAAAAAGTATTAGGGAAATGCAAAAGCAAGATAATCTCTGTTGCTTCAATACAAACAGGTTCCAGTGAGCCATGGCATTGTCTGTAACATTATTGCTCTCTTTTCATTATGATGAGATAATAAACACGAAGAGATGTGTTCAGAACACAATTGGCACAGATGGTGCCAGAACACAATAAAAAACTTTGTGAGGCCAACCTTTTATTTAATATCCAAATAAACTATCAGCACAATCTAGCCAACCTTTTTTTCGTCATCAGTCACTTTTCTCTACTATATTTGTAAAAGGATGCTTTATCTTAGCATAGCTGCAGCCCATTTCTATGTTGAGATTTTTACATTACATAGCATTATTGCTATTTTCTCACACTGTGTATCTTCCTGTGCAAATCTCCCTCCTAAATGCTGACAATCAGCAGCTTCTCTTCTTGATACCTAGATTCCTACCGGCCAACATCTCTCAATTCCCCTCTCAGTTACTTCTGTTTTCCTTTGTCCTACACTGTTTACCAACCTTTTCTCTTCCTCATTTTCTCCTTCTGCAAATAAAAACCTAAAAAAGAAACAGAAATTCCATTACTTTCTATCCTCCCTAATCTAGTGTTTCTCAATGCATAATCCTCTGATGATCTTAATCAAAATCACTAGAGGGCTTTTAGAAACACTATACAGGTTCTTAGGCCCCATCTAGATCAACTGAATCATGCCTTTGGGAATATGGCCTGGGTCACCCATGTTTAATCAATCAGGTTGATTCATTCACAGGCTAAGCTTGAGATCACCAACTTAATCACAAGGAAAAAAAGAAAAAACAAAACAAGAACAACAAAAAAATTACACCACTGTTGTCAAACTTCATGATTAATGGAGTCAAGTACAAAAGCATACTGTACGGACTGATGACATAACGTACAACTGTGCTAGGTACAGTGTCATACATATGCTGTGATGTTAGAATATGAAGTACAGGCTTGCACACATTGCCCTTCCACCTGGAACCTCTTTTGCTCACTTATCTAATTTCTATGTCCTTCAGAACCAGATTCCTCCATGAAGCCTTCCCTGGCTCCTCCTGCCTCTTCTTTCAAAGCCCGGGTTCACATGTTGTTCACACCTCTCTTTATATTAATGATCAGACAATATTTCTCATTGTTTCTTCATGGGGCTGTTTCCTCTTTCAAAGTATGAGGTTCATCAAAGCTGAGATATCTGTTTATCTCCAACCATTTATGAATATATATGTCCCTGTGCTATATGACAAGTACACAATAAATAGTTGTTGAATTAATGAACAAGAAAAAATAAGAAGAACAAGAACAGATCCAAGTGATTTTGCAAAGTTTAAAATGAGGCACTATAAATTATCTAGGTGAGTGCTGCAATAGAAATGAAATATATTATCCAAGTTCTACTCTCAAATTTTATTGATTTCCTTATGGAAAACATATGCTGTGTTCAAAGTCAAAGACTTTAATGCAAGTCAGATCTTCCTTCATAATCCTTTGGAAATAGTCTTTGACAATGAGGAGAGAGTGAAATGTTGTCACATTATAAATAAGGCTAAAAATACATACTTGATGTCATCTAGTGTTTGGTCTTCCAAGAACCAAAACTAGTCATTGCAACATTTCAACTTAACATCTGCCCTTTCAACCTGTTCAGCTGGGTTGTTTGTAAAACATTCCAGCTTATGTCTTCACAGTAATGTGAGTGGGAGTAGGAACCCTCTGTTGAGAACATTTTTTTAAATAAGATTCTAAAGGGACAGTTATTTGTGGAAACCAGCTGATGGATGGGGGCAGTTGGAGGAGCCAGAGATAGGTGAAGAGAATAATTTGATCCTCCTGTGACTTTTCCTAGTTCTGACTTCCATCTCCCCAGCTGAGAACTCCTGTGATAGCTTCCTGTGTACCCCACAACCACGGGCTCATTCCTCCCCTCCAGTCTAGTCTCTCCCCACGTCCCACCACAGCAGACAACTTCAGCTGAAGAACATTTTGGTTTGAGGTATCCTGAAAATGGAGATACCCCTTTCTTGGATTTCTTCAATTGATATATCATACTTGTATGCATTTGGAGTCACATGTTATATTTTGATACATGTGTACAACATGCAATGGTTAAATCAGGGTAATTGGTTATCAAACATTTATCTTTTCTTTGTGTTGGGAACACCACACTTCTTCTCTTTTAGCTATTTTGAAATATACAATAAGTTATTACTAACTATAATTTCCCTTCCATACTATTAAATACTAGAACATATTCCTTCTATCTAACTGAACTTTTGTACCCATTAACCCAATTCTAAACATTCTACAGTGATAAATGACTGGCAAGGAAAAAATAATAAATCGAAACAAAACATCAGAACTTAAAAACAGCTGGATTTTCTTCCAGTGGAGTTGATGCCCTCTGAATTTTCTTGTAAGTTGTATCTTTTCTTCAAAGAAGTTCAGAATACTATCCTCTAGGATTAGGGCAACCTTTTGTAGCAAGAACTGACACTCTCCAAATTCTCCCTCAATCAGCTTCTTAGTGCCCCACGTTCCACGATTACATGCTCATTTATTGGTTTAAAACGTGTGTAGCTTTACTTGGGTATTTTTCACTCCCTAATCATGTTTATACATCACGACCTTAACATGGATACCTCAGAGTGAAGATGTTTGTCAGATCTATTTCTGAGACCAAAAGACATTGCGGATGATGATGTTGTGAGGGTGGGGGTTGGGGAGTAACTGGGAATGCCAGGGCCCACTTGGGCTGCCAGGAGTGAGGGAATCACAGGATGTCTTCAGACCTATCTCATTTTCTTCACAATTTCCCCTGGCCAGTCCTACTCAGAGTGTAAAAAGGCACAGCTTTTTGCCATATGTTCTTTGATTCCCCTGATTAGCAATAACCCTGAAATATCAAAATGCTTTTGCTATTTAAGACCTTAATGCTCTTTAAAGACTTCTTTATTAACTGTAGCACGTAAGTTCAAGTTATGGCAAGAGACTTAAAGTTGTTCGGGGCATTGTCAGTAATTCAGGATAGGATCGCAAAAGTAAGAAGAATAGGAGAAAGAAAAAGATGATGATGCATTGCTGATGCAGTACCTGAGATTTTCATGTCACAGGCTGAACAGAGGTACAAGTTTTCCCACAGAAATAAACTACCAACTGTTATGTATCTGCAGCAGAGAAGGAAGGTATGATTCAGAAATTGATTTCTATCAAATTGTCTATAGCTCTATTTTGATTATCCACACTGTCATATTCATAATATTATGTTGATGCAAAAGTAATCACGGTTTTTGCCATTGAAAGTAATGGCACCAACCTAACGTCTGAAAAAGATTCAGCAAACAAAAACCTGAAAATGTACTATGCAGCCATTTCTAAAACTTTTCCGCAGTTCATCCTTTCTTCCAGCCATTAGACCTGGCACCAAATTCTTTCCTTCTGCCTCTCCATTACCAGGGCTAGTGCTTTAATGTTCCTTATTCACGAATTATCTGACCAGAATAACCCAGTCATTGTTAAAATTAATTCCTCTGAAACAGTTTAAAAACACGGCACATAAAATGTAATTAGGCTAATAAATACTGGAATATCATTAAGATATTACAAATTAAGGGTATAGGAACTTATGGTCTGGTGGGGAATTTATGGTCTAGATGAAAACTACAGCCTGCTTAAAGAAGAAGACAAAGCAAATGCAGTTTTGCCATTGATGAGGCACAGAGCTCTGTTGAAACACCAAGGAAGGAGGTATTATTTCTGTCTGAAAGGAGAAGGGAAATGCTCATAAAGGAGGAAGATGGTAGCTAACTGAGATACCCAGTGATTGTGAACACCACTTCTTTGAATGATCATTATGAAAAATATCTATGAACTAGATTCTTCTCTACATAGAAGTTTGAACAAAGCATTAAATGTTGAAGGCAAGAAGTTACCAAAACTACTAAATAAAAACTAATTTATTTTTGTTACACCCTGACATCTGTCAATAACAGATAACACTTCCCTGAAAGTCAGAGTTTCAGTTAAATACCAGGTAGAGAGTGAATTAAAAAGCAATAAACAAGTAACCCTTGTACACTTATATAACATCATCTTTAAAAAGAGTATCCAATATCAAAGTCAAGTGCCAAGGCTAAGGGAGGCAGCCTGCTGCCCCGGAAAGGGCATACATCGGCTTTGCCTATGGAAGACCTATGTTCGATTGCCAGCTTTATTTATTTATTTATTAGCTCTGCATGCTTTGATTTAGGTACTTTATCTTTTTCTCAAAGTTTTCAATTCTTTTCCTATAAAAGAGAAATGTTATTAGATCTTACTAATGCACACACCTAAAAACTTAAATTCAGTGTCTGAAAAAATCACTGTTTAGTCTAATAATTTTGTTAATTTATTTAATTTTCTTGAATTGTGGTGGCTGATGCCAACCTTAGGAAGGCCAAGACAGGAGGATTGTTTGAGCCCAGGAGTTCAAGACCAGCCTGGGCAACATAGTGGGATCCTGTCTCTACAAAAAAAAAAAAAAAAAAATTAGCTGGGCGTGGTGGCAAGTACCTGTAGTCTCAGCTACTAGGCAGGCTGAGTTGGGAGGATTGCTAGAGCTCAGGAGGTCGAGGCCGCAGTGAGCTAATTACAGTACTGCACTCCAGCCTGGGCAACACGAAAGCTTGTCTCAAAATAAAATAAGATAAAATAATTTAAAAATTTTTTTAAATCACTCTCTCCCTCTTTCTTTCTTCCTTGCTTCCTTATCTCCCCTCCCTATTCTCTCACTGTATTATATAAGCTGCAATTCTATCCACAGGTAGACTAGCTCGTAATGCTACTTAGTGAAAATTTTACTAATAAATTTCTCACATAATAATAAAAATAAGGATATAAAGACCATCAAAGAATTAATACTATCCCCCGTAATGAAGAGACAGAAGGAAGCAATTCATGTCCCATCTGAGGGTTTGAGGAAAGAAGAGAGGGTATGGAAGCCTTCAGAGGGGCAGCAAGGTACATTTTTCACAGATCCTCTAAGGTTTTTAAGAGCACATATTTTTCCTAGAGATTCTCCAAGACACACCTGCCAAATACAAATTTCAAATTGCTCTCTATATGCTAGTGTTCTTGATTTGTATGGCTGATAATTGCCTTTTAATGGGGCTTCATATTTAGGATCCTACCTTACCTTCTCCACACCATGACGAACCTGGGGCACTAAATATCACCACCCCATGTGGCATTTCTTCAGCACACAAAATCCATCCTATGCTGAGTTTTCCTTGGTGCCCAGCTAACTAGTGTTAGAGTCCAGTCTTAACTCAGATGTTGAGTAATTCCACTTGCTAGGCATTCTGATCTCAAGCTTGTGGGGTGCCCTTCCTAACCTTTCTTAATAATGAGAATATAACCTACCTTGTCCCAGACAAAATGTCAAGTGCTTTGCATGCACTCTTGGTTACCTGTAACCTCAAAGCACATTAGGAAAGACTGTGCTTGCTTTATAGATGAAGAAATGATGAGACTCAGATCAGTTAAGAAAGTCACCTTAGACTGAGTGTGATGGCTCATGCCCGTAATCCCAGCATTTGGGGAAGCCAAGGCAGGAGAATAGCTTGAGGCCAGGAGTTTGAGGCGAGGAGTTTGAGACTAGCCGAGGCAACATAGTGAGACCCTCTACAAAAATTAAATTTAAAAAATTAGCCAGGCATGATGGTGTGCCTGTAAGTCTCATCTACTTGAGAGGCTGAGTAGGGAGGATTGCTTGAGCCCAAGAGTTTGAGGCTTCAGTGAGTCATGATCATACCACTGCACTCTGGTTAGAGAAATTTGCCTTAAATCACATCGTTAGTGAATATCAGAAGCAAACTGCAAACCCAGGCACATTCTACATATTTTTCAAATGTCTTTTTCAAATAAATGTTACTGCAAAATAAGAAAAAATAAAAAACAAATGTCACTGCAGCCTTCCTTTCCATTGAACTTGCATTGCTTTCTGTCTGAGTCCTACTTAGAAGGAAGTCTGCAAACTTCCTCCCTTCTCCACTCACCATTTCACTATAAAGTCTTTAGGATGAATAAATGACTTGCTCTATTTTTCCTACTATGCCTAGCACTGAAAGAGTTTAGACATATTTTTAAGTGATTAACACCATTTTTGAAAAGCTGTCCCAAAGAAACCAAAGCTAGGCTTGTGACTCCAGGTACTTCACTCCTCTTGAATAGTAGTAACTAATTAAGAGAAAGCATACAAATTAGTAGAATGCTTTAATTTCCATTGGAGGCAAATAAGTAACTCCATTTTTATTTGCCAGTGAAGTAAAAACTGTGATCACTGACATGCCGATTGATGTCCACTCCTACCAAAATCTTTGAGGTGGCCTATCCATTTATGAAGACACAGTCTAGTGTGAGTAGACATCTGCAGAAACTTCCAGATGATGATATTTTCCAATCCTAATTATTTGATGAAGAAGTTTAAAGCAACTCATAGTTTAAAACTCTTTGCTATTGTGAATAGTGCTGCAATGAACACACACACTCATGTATCTTTATAATAGAATGATATATATTCCTTTTGGTTGCAGGAACAGAAAACTAAACACCACATGTTCCCACTTATAAGTGGGAGTTGAACAATAAGAATGCACGGACACAGGGAGGGGAAGAACACAGACTGGGGCCTATGGGGGCGGGTGAAGGTTGGGAGAGCATCAAGAAAAATAGCTAATGCACGCTGGGCTTAATACCTAGGCGATGGGTTGATAGGTGCAGCAAACCACCTATCAAACCATGGCACATGTTTACCAATGTAACAAACCTGCACATTCTGCACATCTGCACATGTATCCCAGAACTTAAAATAAAACAAACAAACAAAAAAACTCTTGACATGCATTGAATCAGTTCAGTCTCTTCTGTAGCTTTCAACCAGTTGCCGTGCTGGTTATGGCAGACCTCTCTCTGAATTTAACCTCACCATGTTGTTGTTTTCATTAATGTCCTTAGGAGTCTGCTGTTCTTCCTGGAAGCTCAGAGCCTCCGAATTGGCAAAGTTTGTTATTTGAGTATCGTTTTTCAAGGGGGGAGGTAGACTCAGGCTAACATACGATATCCTGTATCATAAAGTTCCAAATAGTAAGTTCCAAAACCAAATGAGAAGTTTTCATTGTTTCTCGAAGAAATAAATAATATCACAAAACAGACAGCTTAATCTTTTGTTGATTGTATGTATTTAAGGTAACATATTAATATTAATATAAATTCATCTCAAATATTTAATAATTCTTAGACACCAGAAACAGAATAATCTCTTCTTTTGATGGGGAGGGGCTGATATTTGGGTGGTGATTCACTGTCTTGGAGCAGCAGAGCACCAAAATGAATTTTTTAATCTATAATAAATAGTGACGGTGGAGTCTAAAAACTCTGGAGAAACATTTACTACTAACTACTGTTCCCTAAATGTCAAGATGTGCCCAATTCCTCTCTGGAAATATTACAGATGAAAATTATATCAATCCTTATTCATGTCCTCAGTTCCAGGAAAATATAAGCTCTCAGTCACTTGGGCAATTTTCTGGGAGAGAAGGAAATTAGTTTCAAATGGTTTGGTAATCATCTCAAAGGTATATCTGTCAAAGTGAATCAGCCTGAAGGTTTAGAGAAACATTCATGTTGTTGCTGCTTTGTTCAACTCAACAGAACCCTCTCAAGAAATCTGAAGAGCTAGCTTCCTAATATTCTCCAAAGCTTTTCTGAAATCACCTTCCCAATGAGGCCTTCCCCACAACCCTTTTTAAAGCTGTTAACTCTCCTCCTAACAATTTTCTACCTTCCTTTCCTATTTGCTTTTCTCCAAAGCACTTATTACCAGGTGACAAACTATATATTCTACTACGTTATTTATATATCACCTATCTTCTTCAACTAAAATATAAGCTCCATGAAAATAGAAATTGTTTTCCTGCCGTATCCCCTTCACATAAAATAGGCAGATACAGGTGCTCAGAAAATACTTACTAAATGACCAAGATAATAAATAAATAAATAAATAATCTAAGATAGTACTTTTATTGAAATTAAAGCCATACATTCAGAGCTGCCAAGAAATAATAGTTTTTTCTATAATTTTTATGAGCCAGATTTATTTTCAGCAAAGCTACATATTTTTAAAGAAAATATGTGTGTCTTCAAACCACACACTTGGAAAGCAATAAACTACACTGAATGTTTCAGGAGGGAAAACATGGCTGGTGAAACGTATTTTTTCATTAGTGTTGTCTCTCAAGCAGTTACAAAAGGTGAATGACTTGAATATTCAAATACATGGTGCTTTCAGCACTGAGGCTAAAGGAAAGAAGCACCACGCTAAGAACCACGGCGAGTAGGGTTTTGGTTTTTTTTTTTTTTGTGTGTGTGTGTGTGTGTGTGTGTGTGTGTTACTATTACTAGAGAGCTTTTTCTCTACTTGCATTAAAAAAAAAGAAAGAAAAAAAAAAAACACGTGGCCGGGCGCTGTGGCTCAGGCCTGTAGTCCCAGCATCCCAGCACTTTGGGAGACCGAGGCCGGCAGATCACGAGGTCAGGAGATCGAGACCATCCTGGCTAACACGGTAAAACACTGTCTCTACTAAAAATACAAAAAATTAGCCGGGTGTGGTGGCGGGCGCCTGTGGTCCCAGTTATTCAGGAGCCTGAGGCAGGAGAATGGCGTGAACCCGGGAGGCGGAGCTTGCAGTGAGCGGAAATCCCGCCACTGCACTCCATCCTGGGCGACAGAGCGAGACTCCGTCTCAAAAAAAAATAAAAATGAAAAACAATTGTAGGATGGAAAGTGACTCCAAAGTTCTGTGCCTCAGTTTCCCATGCCTCAGTTTCCCAGGCTATAAAATCCTTTCACCATAAGGAAAGAATATACTGTAACAGTAAAATGGTAAAATAGAATCAATTTGAAAAATATAAATACAATGTTATTATTGCCAAATACTGATAATATTTATTGACATATATTTACTGATAATAAAGGTGTATGCTTTGGTACTATGTTATACTTAACTTTAAATTTAGGAAAATGTTGGATCATATTGAAAACAAAACGTTTGCATATATGTCAAAGATAGATATACTTCCTTGACTGTGCCATAAAGAGGACATGCAAAAAGAAAATCTTGACTTTCCTTTGGTTTGATTTTATGAAAACAAGTTATCTAGTCTACAGATATAAAAAGGACATATTATATGCACCATCAAAATGAATAATAAACAGGTATTAATTTAAGATTTAGTTGTCTATTAATTTAGTAATACAGTAATAAAGTTACACAGATTTTGATGTGAACATTTTGAAATAATAGTGAGATCTACATTTATTTATTTATCTGTAATTTCCTAAATTAAAAAAATTAAAATTGCAAATTGTAGCATACCTAGGTCATGAAATAGGAGAACTGATAACTCAAATATGTTCACTACAGCCATGCTATGGTGAAAAGTTCAGCCAGCTCTTTGGTAGATAAATATTTTGGAATTTCTGTCTTCAGTTAAATGGCTGGCTCTCACACACACTCTAAGAAACAACAAAACAAGCTGTGAAGTTAGCATTGTGCTTTCCAGTTTATTTCTGCTGCCAATTAACTACCATGTATAGTCTTGACCAATGTTTATTTCTCTGGGACTCAGTTTCCTTCTCTGTGAAAGGAAGTAATTGAATTAAATTGTCACAGGAGCATCACAGAATGTTAGAACTAAAGGAGCTTTGGGGATTGTTTTGTCTAACTCCTCCGTGTTATAGAAGAAGCCCATTTTAAAGTGCCTATATCTGCTGGATACAATGATTCTATTACTACTCTTCCAAGTCAGATATCTTACAGTAACATCCCCACATCCCACAAAGGAAATTAAATTGAATTAAGCCTTCTATTCAAAAAGCATAGTAAAGGATATTATCCAAAGTGAATAAAATGTGTCAGAAGTAAATTTCTAACCTATGACTAGCAATGCTATTTCTAAATATCCCCCCCCACACACTCAATTTGAAATAGATCTACTCATTCACACAGAGTAAAACTAGAGTTATTTCTCTTCTTGGAGCATGGAGAGACCAGCATAAGGCCTGAACCCGTGTTGATACACAACTGCTGTAGTTGCTGAAATAGCATTTGGTAAAAGTTAATATCCATTGTGGATTAAAATCATTCATAAAATAGCAACTGATGGACATTTTCTGGTTATTTATAAATGTATTTGTAATTAAAAGATCTAGCATCAAGCTTAATAAAAATACAGGTGATATAGATAATAACCAGCTTCTAATTAACTTTAGCTAACACTCTTAGACAAAAACAGAAGGGGAGAAAGGCAGTGAGGGGGAAAGGAGGAAAAGAAGAAAGATGGGAAAGAGGAGGGGCGGGGGAAGGATAAGAGAAAGAAAGAAAATATGTTATCGAACTTGCAGAAAAAGAAGCAGAATTAACATTATTTTCAGATGATAGGATTGTAGAGATTGAAAAAACAGGAGGCTCAAGTAAAAGAGACTTAAAATAAAAACCACTACAAACTATAAGAGATCTGGTATAAATATGAACGTGCTTCAATGAAAGCAATAACCATTTTTCAAATATTACATAAGAGATCTTATGTAATATTTCTAGCCAAAGGTAGTACAGCTACAGAATAATTAGCAAGAAAGTAAAGAACTTCTAAGAAAAATATTTTAGAATGCTTCAGAAAGACAGAAAAATACTTGCTCAAAAGGAAAGCCTATCTTGCTCTTGGATAAGATTTATCATTATAAAGTTAATTTTCACTAAATTAATCTACAGATCTAAAGCTTTCCCAGCAAAAATGACACCTGGTTATTTTAGAATTTAACAAATTGATTCTAAAATTTATATGAAGCCATGAATAAGTGGTAATAAATGATAAATCAATAAATCATAATATTTGATTATTCAATAGTTTGGCCTCTTGACCTCCAACCCCCTTTGACTTAAGCAGCATTAATTGAACAGATATTCATTGAAAATCCAATAAGAGCAATATCTTGGCTGCTGATTGATTATTTCAGTAAGAATTGCCTTTTTTCCTGCAAGTTGTAGAGGACCGGACAAACATGTTTTTACACAATTTAATAACCTTCCATAACGGGAAGTCTAGAGCTAAGCAGCACAGAGATAGCAAAGCAACTCAATAAAGTAAGCCATCAAGGAAACGGCTTGCTTATATCCTCATGCTCAGCCATCTTTAGCTTATAACCTTTATGCTTTTGCATATGCCTTAGCAATAGTCTTTACGCTATTGCAGCCTCCTTGAAACAAACCAGTTGCTGGAGCTCCAGGTGTGGCCACATCACACCAGCATCACAAACTGCAAAGAAGGAGAGGAAAGCTCACAGAGTTCTGTTTTATTAATGTGTAAAAAAAAACAAAAACAAAAACAAAACAAAACAAAACAAAACAAACACTTTCCCCAAAACACCTAGCTGACTTCTCTTCACCCTTGGTAATATGAATGTGATTTACATATACGTCCATTTCTTTTACACAAAATTACTGAGCATCAATATCAGGGAAGTACTCTTGTTATGAGTTTGGTTATCAATAATAATGTTATTAATAATCTGACCCCGAATGTTGGAAACAATTTTAAATTGTAGAGTTGAGGAGAAGTACTTGCTTGAACTTCTGTGGGAATCACCTAAGTATATTCTGTCCAGTGAAAATCTTGCATAAAAAACAGTCATTTGTTAAACTGGTTAAAGTAAGTAGTCCAAATCGCAATATTTTTCTCCTACTCTTCTCAGTTATCATTTACCAATCAAAGTATTTTTTGCACATTCTGTAGACACAGATCTAAGTGACAGGTATATCAAAAGACTTCTTGTGCACAAGATCTTTTTAGTTTAATTAGGGAAATAAGACTTACATTCTGAAAAGAAAACATAAGCAAGAGTGAAATATTCCTAGGTAAAGCAATACTTACAGATTTTTAAAATTGTAATTCTCATTAGCTAGTAGTTTCCCAAACGTTCACACTTGTTGTTGTTGTTGTTGTTTTGTTTTGTTTTGTTTTTAATTTACTATTCCCTTCTATTCTTTCCCTCTCTTCCTCCTTATTCTTCGAAACTGAGATCAAGGGTTCGCTTCTGTATAAAATCTTGTCCAACTACCCCCTATCCTAATAGAATTTGCTGTTTCCTCCTTGTGATTTATGTACCCTCTGCATAATATTTGAACAGCATCTTATAAATCCTTGCATGTATTTCTTTGCATGCTTGTCTTATCCAAGATCATGCTCATTCAACTTTTTGTAGCTGTCACCTGGCACAGTGCTGCAAACACAAGAGATCAATTGATTAAGTGAATAAAATGATGAGAGTTTGACTATTAAAAAAGGAAATAGAGGCTGGGCATGGTGGCTTATACCTGTAATCTCAGCACTTTAGGAGGCTGAGGTGGGAAGGTCACTTGGGGCCAGGAGTTCAAGACCAGCTTGGGCAACATAGTAATACCCTGTCTTTATTAATAAAATTTTTAAAACAAAATTAAAAGGAGATAGACTATAACGTTGTATGGAACAAAGAAAAATAGAAGAGCACAATTGCATTGTCCTTGGATTCATTTTAAACTTCTTAAAATAAGAAATGAACCCAATTACTGCTCCTGGGGTAGAAAGTTCAAGGACCAAAGATATTTTCCTGTTTCTGTGCTGAACAAAACTGAAACTAGGCAAAAGTCACTTAGCTACTTGCTGCAGTAAATACATGCTCTGGAAGATAAAACTATGAAACAACAAAAATAGCTTAGTGTTTAAGACTAATAGCTCATTTCTGAACCCTTTCCTTGCCATACCCACCAAACCAAAGTTATTATGCTCTAAACTCTGACCAATCCCAAATAGCTCCATCTTGCAAAATCTGCCTTAAAACCACCCAAAGCCCTGTATATTTTTCTTCCTGAAACTTCCTTCTTTAGATAATTTATTAACAATCTCTAACACATTGATGTTCTCCCTTAGTGTAGTAAGTCTAATTAACTGAGCTGTGCTTGATCAATAAGTTTTTCTAGTGGTCTTTGATGGCATTAAAGGCCAATAGTAGCCTTACAATGAATTTAGATATATTTCCCAGTTTTGAAGAACAGTATATCTATAATGGGGAAGCTAATTTTGTGTTATTTACCTTAGATTCTGTTCCCCCTAAAAATGAGGAAGCATGAGCTAATTTATAAAAACACAAAGTATTTTTATTCACGTTTTAAATGACAGTTAAAGTTATATATTTTTCAACTCACTTCCTCTTCTAACAATATTTCCTCATATTTATAACTTCATTGAGTGGCATTACCTAAAAGATAACCACTTATTTTATTTTTAACAGTTTTATTAAAGTACAATTTTGTCTTAGTTTGTTTGGTGCTGCTATAACTGAATGCCAGAGATTGGATAACTTATAAAGAAAAGAAATTTATTTCTTACAGTTCTGGAGGCTGAGAATTCCAAGGTCACATGACTGCCTCTGGAGAACCTTCTTCTGGTGGCGACTCTCTGGAGAGTCCTGAGATGGCACAACGCATCCCATGGTGAGAGGACTTATGAGAGATAGACAAACTGGCTCTACCACAGACTCACTGCCATGATAACTCACCCATTCCTGTTACAACCCATTAACCTATTAACCCATCAACCTATCAGTCCATTAATATAGTAATCCATGAATGGATCAATCAATTCATGAGGGCAGAGTCCACATAACCCAATCACCTGCCAAATGTTCCACCTCTCAACCCTGCCGCATTGGGGATCAAGCTTCTAACAAATAAACTTTTCAAAGATACCTTTAAACCATATCAAATTTACATACCCATTTATTTTTATAGTAATATTTGGGGCTAATCATAAAATGCATATTCATTATTAAAAGCTGGAAAAAATACAAACAAATATAAATTGTCAACTCTCTGATAAATCCATCTTAAAATTTTGGTCTATTACCCCAAATTTGTTTTTCAGCTAAATGCACGTGCACACACATACACACATTAAAAGTAATTGGAATACTATTTCATATGCCATTTTATAATTTGCTTTTTCCCTTGTTATATTATAAAAAATGTTCAGCTTTTATCATAAATACTTCAAAAACTTTACATTCATAATTATGGTGAAGTAATGCGATGTTTGAGATTTCCTTCAGAATAATCAAGGTGGAGGCAGAGGGAGGCCAGTGGATAAGTGAATAATAAAAATAAGCTAGTGTTTAGTTGATATCTGTTCAAGCTGAATGATGACTACATGTGAGATCTTTATATGTTTATTCTCCATACTTTTGTATGTTTGATATTTTCTATAAAAAATTTAAAATCTTTATTTTTAGTATTTACATTACATTTTATTTACATATTTATTTCATTTTATATAACTATTCTATTTATTAATTTTCATTAGAGATTTAGATGATTTATAGTTTCTTCTATTGTAAAAACCACTGTGATAAGGGTCTTTGTACATAAATATTTGTATTTCTTTCTATGAGACTTTCGGTGATAGCTGAAAGTCTGGAAAGCTTCTCATCTCTATTTATTTATTTACAAAATATATGAAAAAAAAGCCTGCTCTTGTACTTGCCTCCTGGCATGCATAGTAAAACAGTATAAACATTTTAAAACTTCTTTATATCCATTACTAAATAGTTTTCTGGGAAAGTTGTTTCAAAGAAATTTTAAAACATGTTAGTGTCTTAATCAGTTTGGGTTGCTGTAACAAATATAACATAGACTGGGTGGTTAAAACAAGAGAAATTTATTTCTTAGCATTCTGGAGACTGAGATGTCCAAGATCAAGGTGCCAGTGCTTCAGTTACTGGTGACAACTCTCTTCCTGGTTTGCTGATGGCCACCTTCTTGTTGTATCCTCACATAGAGAGAGATGATCTCTCTTGTGTCTCTTCTTACAAGGTCACTGATCCCATTAATGAGGGTTTCATTACCTAGTTAACCTAATTAACTCCCAAAGGTCCCACCTCTTCATCATACTGGGGATTAGGTTTAAATCTTTGAATGTAAGGGAACATGAACATTCAGTCTATAACAGACATGTCTATTTTTTTTCTGAATTGTTTATACTTGTCTTTGACCATTTATTCGATGCAAGATGTTTCATGATGAGGGGAATACAGCATGCTAAACTGGCTTTTATAACATAATCGCTCTTGTGATAAGTAACTCTCTCCCATGATAACCTATTAATTCATTAACCTATTAATCCATTAACCTATTAATCCATTCATGAGGGCAGAACCCTCATGACCCAATCACTTTTAAAAGTCCCCACCTCTTAATACTGTTACATTGGGGATTAAGTTTCAACATAAGTTTCAAAGGGGACAAATATTCAAACTATAACACTTTGCTCCTGGCCCCCCAAAACTCATATTCTTCTCCCACACAAGTAGATTCATTCTACCCTCACATCCCCAAAGTCTTAATTCACTTCAGCATCAACTCAAAAGTTCAAAGTCCAGACCTTCATCTGCATCAGATATGGGTGATACTCAAGTCACAATTCATCTTGAAGTAAATTCTCCTTCAGTTATGAACCTTTGAAATTAAACAAGTTATCTACTTCCAAAAATACTTTTGTGAGACAGGAATACAACAAACATTCCCATTCTTTCAGGGAGAAATAACCATCCCCCACAACAACAATAAAAAGAAAAAGAAGATGAAGAAAGAGAAGAAAAGGGAGAAGAAGGAGAAGGAGAAGAAGAAGAAGGAGAAGGAGGAGGAGAGGAAGAAGAAGAAGAGGAAGAGGAAGAAGAAGAAGGAGGAGGAGGGGGTAGGGGGAGGGGGAGAGGAGGGGATGGGGAGAAAAAGAAGAGGAGGAGAAGGAAGTAGTATCAGGTCCCAAGTAAGTCTAAACTCCAACAGGGAAAACTACTTTAAGTCTTAAAGCTGGAGAAAAATCTCCCTTGACTCCATTTGCAGCATCCTGGGCTCACCGGTGCAGGCATTGGGCCCCCAATGCTTCAGGCAGCCTTGCCTTCTCACCATGTGATGTCCTATGCCACCTTGAAACTCTACAGAGGGTCCTTACCAGTAAGAAGGCCCTTACCAGATGCCACCCCTCAACCTTGAACTTCCCAGTCTCCAGAACTGTAAAAAATATATTTTTCTTTATAACTTACCCAGTCTCAGATATTCAGTTATAGCAACAGAAAACAAAATAAGACACATGTCATACAGGTTTATATAGACGATACATAGATGCATGAATGGATACATAGATGCCCTTTATAAATTAGAATATTAGTCATTTAACTTATTCGTGGAAAGCATTTTTACTCAGCTTGTCAATATTGAACTTAAATATTTTAATGTAGAAAAGGTTTTTGTTTCACTTTTATGTGCCCAAATATATCAGTCTTTTGCATTATATTCTGTCATTTCTATGTTTAAAAGATCCTTTAAAGGGGCCTAAGTATTTATTTTGGAAGTGTGTGTTTTCTATGAAAGAATTCTCCAAGATATAAAACCACTCTCTCCTTTAAGAGATAGTTTTGCTTAATGAATGTCCATAAAAAAGAAAAGGATATAATAGCACCATTCTATGTTTTTATATAAATGTTACATTTTAGTTAATTCTATACATTGTTATAATTAATTAGCATTATTTTTGAAGACTGAAATGTATGTTGGATGAATGAAACAAAATAGAAAATAAAAAGAGCAATGACAAAATAAATATTTGGGAAGTGGATAAATAAATAAGCAAATCCCTGTAAATTAACATAACTCCAAGTTGTCACAGTTGATAGTTAAATGCTTAACTGAATATTTTGCCGTTTTAAGAATTACTGTTAATATTTTTCTATCTTTATCCTAAAAAGGATTCTTCTCGACCTTTGTATGCTATTTCAATCACTCCCTTAAAGTTCTATTTTAATCACTCCCTTAAAGCTCATATTTTTATTTGCCCTTGCTTTTTATGGTTTCCTTTCAGCACTTCATATTTGCTTCCCTTTGTAGTTTATTTGATCCATAAAGAGTGTACTTAAAATTTTTACTATTTCCACACTCTTAGGTTCTCATTAAGCTTATTTCATATGCCCAGCATCATTTGAACGTCTTATGTACCCAATAGTGCGAATTTCTTCACGCATTCAAAGTTCTCTAATTTATTTTAAGTGAAAGAAGAGTAGAGTAAGACACAGCATACATGGAACAATATAGGAGAAAAGTAGTCATTTTTAGAGACTAGCTTTTAATATGTAATAAGAGAAATTTTAAATGAAAATTAAGTCTGTATTTATATGGTGAAATAAATATAAAAATTGTTTAAGAAAATTATAAAATAAAAAGTGATATAGACATTAAAGATGAAAAAACACACCATCGGTTTGGATAAATTACTTCTCATAGCTATAACTCACAAAAAAACCTTGACATTCAATCTTCTAAATAAAGTAGCTTTCAGGTATAATATGTATTTTAATCAAATGTAACATCAGAGGGTAGAACATTGTCTGACCCAAAATAGAGATTCCATGCATATTTTTTTAAATGTAAATATGTAAACAAAACTTACCAAAAAATGTGGTGTTAAAATTTTTCTGACCTTAGCAAATGCTTTTAAACACATTTTAGAAGGTCATAGGCTTTCCAAAGTCATTTATTATTACAAGAATAGCTGTCACTTCTTTTACTAAAAGATTCAATTTTCATTGATATCACCATAATTATTACATTACAGGCTTCTAATACTGATGTCAACCTGATCATTTTCAGTGATGTTGCAGTCTTTACAAAGTCCCCTTCCCCTGGAACCATCAATGATCACAAGGGTTTAGAGGGTCTATTTCAAATATTTAAGACCATTTGGTGCACTGACATCTCTCAATGTCCCAGAAAGAATGCCCCCATGGTACTGGACTTTAAATAAGGAAACCTGACTTCATTCAATCCAACTTTTTGTGTCCATTCTTGGCCCCATTAAGAAGGTAATTGTTAGCTGAAGAAAAAAAGACAGAGGCCAAATAAAAAATAGAGCAGGGCTATAAAATTGAATTTAAATGGATATTTTATTTTAAAAACTCTCTTTCTGTTAATGAAATATCATACTAATGCTATACATAATAGAACTAAGTAAGAAACTCTATCCCCCAGGAGAAATTATTAAGCTGGCAAGGTCCTGCCAGAGAAAATAACAAACTGCTTTTTTAAGAGAATCTTTAGGTTTTTAAACTTTATATAAATGGATCATATGTAGTGTTACATTCCTAAAACATTTTACTATAGAGAAAATCTATGTTGACACATCCAGTTCATTATTTCTAAGTATTAAAAATATTTGATTATATCAATAGATCACAATTCATCCCTTTTCTTGCTGATAAACATTCAGATTGTTTTCAGTTTTTAACTGCCATCCAATACTGCAACCATCTTATATAAATTACTTTGAACATGTTATTATTTGCTCCTTGTAAAAATTATTAAACATAAGCAAATTCAACTTTACTGGGTAGTTCCTACAGTAGGCAGAAGTCCACATCCTAATCTCTGGAACCTGTGAATATGTTAGGTTATATAAAAAGGGGAATTAAAAGTGAAGGTGTAATTAAGGTTGCTAATCAGTCGACCTTGAGATGAAGAAATTATTCTGCATTATCCATGTTGACCCAATGCAATCACAAGAGGGCTTATATTACAGAGGCAAGAGAGGAAGAACCAGAGAGACAGCCACATGAAAAGGACTCAGGCTGATGTTGCCATCTTTGAAGCTGGAGGAACAGTCACAAGATAGGGAATGCAGGAAGCCTATAGAAGTTGAAAAGGCAAGGAAGAGACTTGGCTTCTACCATCTTGGTTTTAACCTAGAGAGACCCATTTCCAGGAGAGAAGGCTCCAGAATCCCCATCTGGCATTCAAACTTATTTTTCCAGAAAGCACCATAGTATTTGATAGCTATTTTCTTAATGCTATTAATATTCATATATATTTCTGGCATGCTTTTGTTTAAAGAAGCTTTTGAGAGTTGGTGTGGGAACATAGTAACTACATAGACCACTTGGTTCTAAGAGAAAATGATTTATAGGTTCCAAGCAAATGACTTCCAAATGAATTTTTGAAATACAGTGTGTAAGGTGGGAACTGCCTTTATAAACATAAACTCACATAAACACTAGATGGATTTTGTTTATAGGTACCCTATAATTCCAACTCTTTCTACTTGTAAGTAAAATTTATAGTGGCCTCCAAAATCATCTATCACCTTAATGACATCATTAAAAATGTCTAGTTCTAGGTCTAAGAACCAAGTCTAAAGGTTAAAAAAGATTTCTTTGGCATTAAGGAAAAATTATAATACTAAAGAATGCAAATAGCCAAAAGCCATATGAAAGAAAATTACCTACACAATTTTCTAAAGGTTTCCCCAGACATTCTCTTAATTACTGAGCTAATGAACTTCACCAAACCAAATGCATCTCTCTCCTATGCCACCATTTAGCTTTTTCATATTCCCAGATTTTATATACTATATCACTGGCTCCTAAAACATCCTTTAAGAAGCGTATTAAGGATGTATTCAAAGTTTTATGCTGATCTCCTTCCTCCAGGGTTGCTCAAGGACAAATTATAAATTAAACAAAGATTGTATTTGGAATCTATCTTAGCATTTTTATACTTCCTCTTCACCCAGATAATCCATTTTCTCCAACCCAAATATCAGTCACTTTTTAAAAAGTATTATGCCCTTTTGTATTCCAATAGAATTCTTCCTTCAATGCTATAAATTAGTTCTTCCCTTCTTGTGAAAAATTCAAATTTTCATAGTAACTGCATTGCAAAGTAGTTACTACCTAAGAAACTAACTCATGAAGAAATGACCTAACATTAAGAAAAATGTAATGAGTCACGTTTCTTAGATGAATATGCATAAGAGACAAAATTTGTAGAGAGTATCTCTATACAGAAGAATATATTTCTAACAATGGTTTATCTGACAATATTCTCAATGGTACATGATAAATGTATTTTTTCACCATATTAGGGATTATGTACACAATATTTAACCTCATTCTTATAAGCATATGGAAATCTTCAATGCAAATTAAATGAACACAGTTTTATAGAGAGAGGCAAAATTATAAATTGAATAATGCATGCCCATAAAACTTGAAATTACATAAAGAGCAGTGAATTAAGTAGAGAATATATTTTCTGATAGCAAGCAAACGGAAACATTGGTGTATCTTTGTCTTGACACTTTTGAGCCATTTATGTTATTCATGATTCACTCACACAGGAATAACTGCTGTAAGGGATATTGTCTACCAAGGCTGCTCAACTTCAATAACCAAATGGATTAGCAAGTTCAGTTGGGACTTATCTGGTACAAGTAATTATTTTAGCAATATCTAAATGAATTATAGAATTTAAGACTTATAGACATTAAAAAAGGAAAGGTTAGCTGGGGATGCCTGAACCCAAACTCAGGAATGAACTATATACACGTAAAATAAGTTTTTCTAAGACTCAGGGACCACAGAAATGATAACAAAAGCCTGCATTTTTCACAAGAAGATATCCAGTCCTCTGCTGAATAACTTGCAAGCATTTCCAGGGAAATCCAGAGGATGTTTTGCATGTATGCACCTACAGACCCCTTTCACAGTCCCTACAACTGCCTCCATTAACTCTTGTTCCCTCAAAACTCCATAACATCCACTGGCATAGGCACTTCTTACCAGACACTGCAGCCACTATACTGAAGCTGTGGGCTAAAATAAAGAATGGAAGTCACTCAGGGACATCCCAGAGTGAAGCTGCTTGTGCTCAGGTATTTCACAAAGTTTTGGGAAACGACTTTTTCTGGTTTTACTTATAATCCTCTCTCTTGTTGAAGCCAGACATTTGACTACACAATAGAGTGGAGAAGAGTGTACACAGAATCCCTATTCTACAATAATGACTAAACTCACCCTGCTTATCTGCCAAATACATTATACTTGAGTCCTTCTCTCAGCATGAGTTCTCCCAAAATGCTTATCATTTCATAGGCTATTGGTTGTCAAACTTCATCATGGATCAAATTTTTCTGGGAAAGTTTGTTAAATAAAGATCATTGCCCTCCCTCTAGTTAAGGATTCAATAAATCTGGGATGGGGTTCATGAATTTGAACCCTGGTTATACCTTGACACTTCTGAATCACATTTAGGCTTGAACTATGATTACTGCTATAAACACTTTGTTAAACATTTAATTTAAAGATGACTACATAAGCAATCACCTGCAATTAATATATCATGAAGGCCTGGGTTAATTTTGCAAACTCCTAATGAGGACTTGGTGAAAATCTTAGTTGTGTATTATTCACATGTAGCAGTCAGAGTAATGGCCTCCAAATATGTCCAAATCCTAATCCCTGGATCCTATAAAGTGCAGATGTGATTAAGGTAAGGATCTTGAGACAGGGAGATTCTTCTGGATTACTTAGGTGGGCCCAACAGAATCGCGAGAATCCTTCTAAATGAAAGAAGGAGGCAAGAGAGGCAGAGTCAAAAGGGCATGTAATGACAAAAGCAGAGGTTGGAGTAACTCAATCAGCCATTGCTGGCTTTGAAGAGCAAATACAAGGAATGTAGGCAGTCTTTAAGAGCTGGAAAGGCAAGAAATAGATTTTCCCCTACTACATCCAGCCCTTCATCCCTTTCAACACTTTGATTTTAGCCCAGTAAGACTTATTTTGGACCTCTGACCTCCAGAATTGTAAGAGAATAAAAACGTGTTGTGTTGAGCCACTAAATTTATTGTAATTTGTTACAGCAGCAGCAAGAAACTAATACACCAGGGAAACTAAAATTCCCTACTCCAATTCAAATTTCCCTTCCCTTTTGTTGGGTTGAGTGTGGTTTCCTAATCCTGTACTATCTTTTGCACTGGTTCTAATCCATGAGCATCTATTTAATAATTTCTGTGTCTTCTGCATGTTCTCATTCATAGGTGGGAAGTGAACAATGAGAACACTTGGACACAGGGCGGGGAACATCACACACCAGTGTCTGTTGTGGGGTGGGGGGATGGGGGAGGGATAGCATTAGGAGAAATACCTAATGTAAATGACGAGTTGATGGGTACAGCAAATCAACATGGCACATGTATACCTATGTAACAAACCTGCATGTTGTGCACTTGTACCCTAGAACTTAAAGTATAATAAATAAAAAGTTTTTTAAAAAAAGTAATTTCTGCATCTTTTTTTAAGTTCAGGGGTCCATGTACATGTTCATTGCATAGGTAAACTCATGTCATGGAGGTTTGTTATATAGCTTATTTCATCACCCAGGTATTAAGCATAGTACCCATCAGTTATTTTTCCTGATCCTCTCTCTCCTCCCACCCTCAACCCTCTAATAGGCTCTAGTGTGTGCTCCCCTCTATCTGTCCACGTGTTCTCATCATTTAGCTCTCCCTTAGAAGTGAGAACATCCAGCATTTGGTTTTTCTGTTATTTTGCTAAGGATAATGGCCTCCAGCTCCAGCCATGTTCCTGCAAAGGACATGATCATGTGCTTTTTTTATAGCTGCATAGTATTCCATGGTGTATGTGTACCACATTTTCTTTATCCACTCTGCCACTGATGGGCATTTAGGTTGATTCTATGTCTTTGCTGTTGTGAATAGTGCTGCAATGAACCTATGTGTACATGTGTCTTTATGATAGAATGATTTATATTCCTTTGAGTATATACCTAGTAATGGAATTGCTGGGTCAAATGGCAGTTCTGTTTTTAGCTATTTGAAGAGTTGCCACACAGCTTTACACAAAGGTTGAACTAATTTACACTTCCACCAACAGTATAAAAGCATTCCTTTTTGTCAGCAACCTCAATAGCTCCTGTTATTTTTTGACTTTTTAATAACAGACATTCTGACTGTAATGAGATAGTATCTGATTATTGTTTTGATTTGCATTTCTCTAATGATCAGTGATGTTGAGCTTTTTTTCATATGCTTGTTGGCAGCATGTGTGTCTTCTTTTCAAAAATATCTGTTCATGTCCTTTGTCCACAAATTTCTATGTCTTGATACCAAGTCGTCAAAACTCATTGAGAATTTTTGGTCTTTATCTGATAGTTTAAAGTCCAAGTATAAATATAAACTTATTACAGTCTATATGCCCATATCTCTAATTGTTTTACTTTTGTTTGCATCATATAAGATAATCACTCTTTTTTAATTGAATTATCAGCAATAAGTTGGCTACAGATACCTATTACCTGGGAATAGGTTCTTTAGGGGGTAGAGAGCATCTTCTTTTCTACTTCTATACTCTTATTGCTCTATACCCCTCTGGCTTCTTTGAAGGGAAACAATTATACAGGCCATTCTGACTTTTTGTTGTTAAAGAAAACTTGGAGGTTAATCACCACCTGTAAAAGTATTTTCCATGATGCTGAAATCACTGGTTCTGTGGTATGTGTGTGCCACACAATGAGACATCCTTTATGATTAGAACAGCTTAGGACTGTACTATGAAATCATCTCATTCACACTCTGTGTGAACCACATCCAAGGGGCTTGAATGAGACAGGAAATGTTTTTCAGTTCATTTTCAAGGGTATTTTTGGTGTGCTGAGATTTCAGCAAGTTTGGGAAGGAGAAGAAGGAAGTGCTGTGAGAACTTGATAAGAAGTGCAATGCCACACGCAAGAGCAAAAGAAAAGAAATTGGAAGATGGAGCCTGCCACAAAAGAAACTTGAAACATTCATTGGGGAGCAGGGAAAGGGGAAGACCAAGGTGAAAGGAAACAGTCCTATTATCAATTGTGTTGCTTCCCTATTGCTGATCAAATTATCTGAGCTCTACAACTTTCCACATGTAATTGATTTTCCTATTTATTAGTAGAATGACTTAAGACTGAAGGTGAGTCAGTGGCTCAACATAGAAGGAAATTCGTACATAGTTTTTAGTCAACTAGTTAATATTTCTTTTTCAGTTCAGTACTTACTATAGTTTCCAGTAATAAATCTTAATAATTCTTGAAAAAGGAAGGAAAGAAGAAGTCAGGTTAAAATACAAGTAGCAAAATAAATATATGATTTCAGCTGCTTTTCTACATACAGCTAAACTTTTAGAGGTAGAGTTTGTTTTTATTGGGCTAACACACATCATGTCAGGAGGTCTTAATAATGTTGGCAAGCAAGAAAGCTGATGGAAAGTTTCTCTGGCTAACAAAAATCCTTTTTTAAGAACACATGGAAGGTATCCATTTCTGAGAATTTAGAAATCCATGAAGAAAAAGAAATACTGAAAGACATTATTTTTGTTCTGGCTCTCATGTTTTCTCTTTCTCCCCTTTTCCTCTACTTACAGAAAGAAAACCAAGGATTTCTTACTTCATAGGTCAATGAATCAAGATACTGGATCTCTGCAGACTCGCAAATGTATGCATTGCCCATGTGGCCTCAGGCAAAGGTAGTTGGCCCTCACATTCAAATTGTAGAAATAGTAAATGGCCATAGATTAGTACTTTAAGATTTGGAACCTGGAAATAAACATTTGATGAATTTTCAGCATTTTCCAGGTGTTATTTTATAGGGATATTATCATTTATAATGTTTCTTTGAATGTATGTGAATTTTTGCATGTGACTAGCTAAATTAGAAAATGTATATTCTCAGTTGTTTCTTCCCAACTTGATTTATAACAATCCAACCACAATCATTTAATATTTTCTTCTTCCTTTTGAACCAACCTACTATGTGCACTTTACAAAGTTACAGATTAGCTGGACAGCCTAAGGCCCGCCAAATATATACCCAGTCAAGTAAACCTTGGTGCTGTGGTTTGAATGTATCCTCTAAAATGCATGCTGAAGTTTAATTGTCCTTGTGATGGTATTAAGTGGTGGAACCTTTATGAGGGGATTATGATTAATGCCATTATCTAGAGAGTGGATTAATTATCTCAGGAGTGAGTACCTAATACAAGTATAAGTTTGCTCCCATTTTCTCTGTGTCTCACATGCTCCCTCTCCATGTGATGCCTTCTGCCATAGAATGACCCTCAGCAGATGCTGGTACCATGCTTTTGAACTTCCCAGCCTCCAGACCCATATGCCAAATAAATCTCTGTTGTTTACAAATTACTCAGTCTGTAGTATTTTGTTGCATCAGCAGGAAATGGACAAAGACAGTTGGCCTCCTTAGAAATATGCATGTTTTATCTCTTATAAGTGAGAACATGTGGTATTTGGCTTTCTATTTCTGTAATAATTCACTTAGGATAATTGCCTCCAGCTGCATTCATGTTGCTGCAAAGAACATGATTTCAGTCTTTTTATGGCTGCATAGTATTTCATGGTGTATATGTACCACATTTTCTTTATCTGTACACTGTCGATGGGCACCTAGATTGATTCCTTTGCTATTGTGAATACTGCTGTGCTGAGCATATGAGTGCATGTGTCTTTTTTGTTGAACAATTGATTTTCCTTTGGGTATATACTCAGTAATGGGACTGCTGAGTCAAAAGGCAGCTAGAGAAAAAGGTCAGATCACTTACAAAGGGAACCATCAGGCTTCTCAGAGTGTTCTTTTTAAAAGTATATAAGATCAGGTCACTCATCTGATTAAAATTCTTCAGTGATTTCTCATTCCTTATAAACTAAAATTCAAACTCTAACATAAGCTATATCCATTCTTCCCTCACTCATTGTGCCCCAGATATGCTGGCCTCCATCCTGTTCCTCATGCATGTCAAAGTCTCTTCCACCTCAGGGCCTTTGCTATTGCTGTTTCCTGTCTCTGGAAAAATCTCCTCGCCTTTCCCCCATGTGTTACATGGCTGGCTTATTTTGCCTACAAAACTCAGCTCAGATATCTTCTTCAAGAGGTTTTCCTCTAAAGCAGTAGTTCTCAGTATTCACTGTTTATCAGAATGACCTACGAAGCTAATAAAAACTTCAACGGACTTGATTACTTCCCAATCCTGAGAAGTAATTCAAACTAGGACCCTGGCATCAGTATTAAATCAGAACAAAACAAAACCCTCTACAGGTGGTTCTAACTGCAGCCAAATTTTGAGTCAGTGATCTAAAGAAACTCACCATTTTCTTTCTCCATTACAACCACCTTTTAGTGTCCCTTAGTGTGTATCATATTCTATAATCACCTTATTTACTTATTTTCACGTTGTCTTTTTCTTTGACAAAAATGTTAATTATATGAGAGAAGGGAAATATTCTCCTTACTCACTGCTGTGCCCCTAATGCCCAAAATATCGTAGGTCAATAAAAGAAGGACTGAAGGACCTTTAGGTCAATAGACAAACAAGCAAAGAAGTGTTAAGCATCTGAGCAACAATCTATTAAGTAAAGGGGAGACTGAAAGTGAAAGAGAGTAAGTGGTGGAAAGACATGAAGAAACCGAGTGAAGTTGAATCATGAGAATGAAGAAGAGTATCAACTATGAACAGCAACATTTGCTCTTAGGCCATTGGTCTCTTCCAATGAAACCTGAACGTCCAAAGGCTAAAACTGAGTCATTTTTTGTGAGTCCTTAAGACGTCCTACATTGTATCAGTTGTATGCAAACTTAGTTCCATGCAAAACCATGCTCAGCTCCATGCAAACTGCTTTGCTGATACATTGAGATTAAGACTATTTCATTACTGAATTTTAGCATAGAGAAGCCTTACTTAAGACACAGAACCTTTCTGTTTTATTCAAACCATTTTTAATAGAAACCTTTTTACAGATACGCTATATTTACTTACCTTCTTCAAAAGGATATGCTAAAGCATATTTCACATTATCTCGGTAATGCCAGGATTTTTGAAAGTCAAATATTTTATTGTCTTATATTACCCTGGTATTCTTAAGAAATTTTAAAACATAGACCACAATTATAAAAGTCTTCAGACCAGAGGACATTTATAGTTCCCAACTTTTTTCTCTTTTCGATGTTTTAAGTTTTCTTTTTTATGTCTACAGGAACTGTACTTTTACTGGAATGTTCCCACTTGTTTTTTGTTGTTGTTGTTGTTTGTTTTTTTTGTTTTTGAGACGGAGTCTTGCTCTGTCGCCCAGGCTGGATGGAGTGCAGTGGCGCAATCTCGGCTCACTGCAAGCTCCGCCTCCTGGATTCACGCCATTCTCCTGCCTCAGCCTCCCAAGTAGCTGAGACTACAGGGGCCCACCACCAAGCCTGGGTAATTTTTTGTGTTTTGGGTAGAGATGGGGTTTCACCGTGTTAGCCAGGATGGTTTTGATCTCCGGACCTCGTGATCCACCTGCCTCGGCCTCCCAAAATGCTGGGATTACAGGCGTGAGCCACCGTGCCCAGCCCGTGTTTCCACTTCTTAATCATGCTTTTATTTAGTTGTGAGCTTTTAAAGTTAATTACATACTTTTTAAAACAAACATAAATAGTGATTCCCAACCTTGCCTAAAATTGTAATCCCCTGGAGAGTTTTATAATCTACCTGTGTCTGCCCCGCTTCAGTCCTTCGAATTTATCATTTAAATGCCCAGAGTGTGGCCAGGGCATTAGTTGTTATTTGTGGGTTTTTAAAACTTTATACTTTTTGTATTCCCAAGTATTCTAATATGTACCTCATGTTAAAATGCACAGAGGTTTAGCAAAGAATAAATTTGGAATTATCCAAAAGTTTTCCCTGTTTTTAGGGATAATGTTCAAGTAGCCTTGACTCTTTCCTTAATTCAGTCTCTCCTTAGTATCCCTCACTTGATTACTGCTGCCCCTGCCAATACTCAGCCTCTAAGATTATAAAGCTTTCATTTACGATTCCAGCACAAGAACAGACAAACTGCATTAACTTTGTTCTCTTTAAGCACAAGAGTATTAGAGTTGAAAGGGCTCTTCACAAATAATCTAATCCAACTCTCTTCTATTTAGAGATGAGAGATCTGAGACAGGGAAGTAGTATGTCTGAGGTCCAGTAAACTAGTTCCTAGAAGAGGTGGCACTACAAATTCTCCATTCATTGACAATTACAATATTATCCCTGTGGAAAAGTGGTGCTATAAAGTCAGTAAGAGTATTTGTTTAACAAACTCTCTTAGTCAAAGTGCTTTTAGAGTACGAAAAGAAAAACCCATTCAACGTAGCAAAAAATCACAGAGAGAAACTTAAAAAGTATCAGTAATATCTTGCAGATCTCCAGTCAGGATGCATTAGGAATTGGAACCAGCAATTGGAAAAGCACTGGGGGCCCAATTTGTGTGTGTGTGTGTGTATGTGTGTGTGTGTGTGTGTGTGTGTGTGTGTCTATCTCCATGCTACTTTCTCAGCTTTACCTTGCACCTAAAGGTAAGTGACTGGCAACCCTGCTCCTGCAAATAAACGTCAGTTTCTGAAACTAACTGAATCTAACAAATACCTCTGTCTGCATTTCAAAGTTTTGGGAGCAGGGACCTGATCAACCCTTTGGTCAGGTGTCCACTCATTCTCCTTCCAAGAATGAGCAGGGAGCGAAGCCATGTTGTAGAAATATGGGCACAGGCTTATGTTACCGCTGGGGAGAGTTCTGGAGAGACATTTTCAGAAGTGAGTCATGTGCAATCCTAAACAACGATATTACCCTCACTTAGTAGGACAATTAAACTTCTGAAATTTGCATAACAGAAAGCTTACCGGTTTGTCTTTAACCTATATTATATCATGAGATTAATAGCTTCATTAATTAGGAGTTCCTGGCAGGTCCCATATTGAAAGCTACATTCTAGAAACATTAATTTTTTAAATTACTCTCAGGTGATTTAAAGGAATTAAATAAATATCTCAAAGCTCAATGAATCAAAGATGCAATCATAGAGAAAGCATTTGCACATGCATGTTTAGACAGGTGGCAGAACTTAGTGACAACGCAGCAGAATAAGGAGCACACCCTCTCTTCTTCAACCAGCCTCACTGGGAAATGTCATCCAGTGAAATTGGTTCAGATAGAATAGTGATTCCCAGTAGTGGTCTCTGGAACAGCAGCATCACTATCATCTGGGAACTTATAGAAACATGTCCTGAAGTTCCAGCTGAGATCTACAGAATCAGAAACTCTGGGGGTGGGGCCCAGAAATCTGTATTTTTAAACAGCCCTCCAGTTGATTCTGATACATTCTAAGCTTTGGAAATCACTACAATAGAAAGCTACTGAGGTTGGGACCACTGCTTTGACTTGGAATAAGCTGGTTATCTGTCCACAGAGTGGCAAAGTGAAGAAAATGAGCATAGAATAGACTATGGAAAAACCTAGCTTTGTCCTGGAATTGTCTTTGCTAGAAGAATAGCCTTGAGCAAGTCAGCTAGCCTGTCTAACCCTTAGTGTTTTTCATCTTTAAAATAGAAAATAAGGAAAATGACCTAAGTTCTTGAAAATCAAATTTAGAATAATGTATGATACCTTTTTCATCAGAATTTTTAAATTAAAATCGCACTAGAATTTTCATAGCCATAGACTACACCTATCTCCAGTACTGAAGAAGAAAAGCAGAATTCAGTTTCACAGTAAAAGGGAGTTTTAACAAGCCAAACATGCCTGCATATACATCATATATGACAGTGTGTTGAAAATATTTGCTGCAGAAGTCACATACAGCTGACTGTAAGGCTAACTCTGCAATATTTATTAAAAATCCCTTATAAAACTATTTAAGAAACATGCACAGATATGGGTACAATTGATCCCCACAGATTCTATGTTTGCAAATTTGCCTATACACTAAAATTTATTTGTAACCACCATAGCAATACAGAGATTTTGTGGTCATTCATGTGCATGTGATGAGCTGAAAAAATCTGAATTGCTTGACACATACATTCCCAACTGAGGTCAAATAAAGTAACACTCTTCTTTCTTGTTTAAACTCTCTGCTGGTACTTTTGCTCTTTTAAATGACCCCTAAGCGTAGGCTGAAGTGCTGTCTAGTATTACTAAGTGCAGAAAGACTACAATGTGTTTTATTGAGAAAATACATGTGTTAGATGAATTAGGCATGAGTTGCCACACTGTTAGCCATGAGTTCAATGTTAATGAATCAACAATGTATATTCAAGAAGTTGTCTTCAAACAGAAACACACACAAAACAAAGTTATGTATTGACTGGATGACAAAAATATTGTAATCAAAGACGTGCGGGAATCTGATCCTGTTTTTCTGCTAGGAGAAATGGTTCAGTATTCACTAATTAAATGTTCACAGTGACTTTATAGAATATAACTACAAGAATTGTTCATATTTTTAAAGTCTAAAGCCAAGAGGAGTATAAAATCAAAACTTACCAAGCAAGCCTTTGGCAGCTGGAAGGTTTTGAGGACAGTAAAAATATATACAGAGATTTTTAAACTATATATATATATGTACTATATATAGTGTGTATATACATGTACTATATATATGTACTATATATAGTGTGTGTGTATATATGTACTATATATATGTACTATATATAGTGTGTGTATATATATGTACTATATATAGTGTATATATATGTACTATATATATAGTATATATAGATATACACCACATATATATATGTGGTATATTAGTACAAATATACACATAATCCTAATATATCCCAATATGTACTGGGGGAAAGATGATACAACTACCATCTTTCAAGAATTGTTCAAGAAAGGATTCTTGCTGAAGGTGGGAAGACTTATCAAGTTTAAGATTATATTATGATGCTTATTTTCAAACTGTCTTAAATTTCCTAGTTGATTTATATATATAAATATATTGAATGAATCAAGTATTTACCAAGGTGAACTAAAATTAGCCTATTTATGTTCATTTTACCAAAGGATATAAATACTAGATTGAATTTAAAATGCATAATGCTTTCTGCCAATAAACATCAGCACATTCTGCCAGATGCTTATCACCGCGACAGTTTTAGCATCAGACTCAGAATCTGTGATTACTATTAAATAGTTCTCATAAATGCAATTAGAATCATCTTTGTGTTTAGATAGTTTACTTACTATACTTTAAAGTATTTTATCTAGTATTTTGAATAGTTTTGAATATCTAGATTATTAGAAACGGAAAAGGCTTACGATTTTCAATTAGTTGACTAATTATGTAACAAGTATTTATTGAATGCCTATCACATGCCAGGCACTATTAGATACTAAAGATACAGTGGAAAACAAGAAAAACACATCCTTGTGCTCAGAGAGCTCACAGGCCAGAAAAAAAAGGGCAGTCTTGGAACAAACGCAAGGCTGACTGTCCCCCAGGAGGAAAGTATTTCTTCTGCCTGACTGTTTTTGAACTGGGACATCAGCTTCTTTCCTGTCATCAGACTTGAACGGAAACATCAGTTTTTCCTGGGCTTCAAATCTATCAGCCATTGAATGAGAACCACATCATGAGCTCTTCTGGTTCCCAGGCCTTTGGACTTAGATTGAAAGTAACCATCAGCTCTCCTCGGTCTACAGCTTTGCCACTTCACACTGTAGATCTTGGAACTTGCCTATCCCCATAATTGTATGAGCCAATTTCTTATAACAAATCTCTTTATCTATGTATACGTCTGATTGGTTCAGTTTCTCTTGAGATCCCTACTACAAAGAAGGCATTAAAATTACACAGATAATGTGATAAATTATCTGTGATAAAGGGAGAAAGTTCTACAAAGAAAGAAGAGCCAGTAGAAAGACCTGGAGGAAAAGAGATAGCATCTTAGAAGAACTGAAATAAAATTTACAATAGCAACCACTTTCTTAGCACTTCTTGTATGTCAGACTTGTTCGAAGATCTTTTCGTATGTTTTCTCATCTAACCCTCACAATCACCCCATAAATAGGTTCAGTTATTATTCAAAAGAGCAGATGAAAACACTGAGGCACAGAAAGGTTGAGTCGCTTGCTTAAGATCAGGACTACAGAACAGAAAGAACCGAGTTCCACAGCGAGGCCTTCTGTTTTCAGAGTCCATGCTCTTAACCATGACTTCTTCACTCCTCCATAGGACTGGTGAGAACAGTAAGTAAATGGTAAGGAGAAATGCCAGATCACAGACAACCTGAAAGCCCTGTTAAGCAAATTCAGCTTTTTCTTACAATAAGAGCAAGAACCAGAGGAAGGTTTAAAGCACAGGATTGACTAGATTAGATTTTTGTTTTAAAAAAGGTATGAAATAATTGCAGGGGAGAAAATAGAACAACAGAAAACAAAACAAGCGAGTTTTGCTTTGATACAAGATTTGTCCTTCAACCGCTTTACCTGAACATCTAAGAACAGTATAGTCACTCCAGAAAATATGAAAATCAAAAACTTCAAACAATATAAACACCTTTAAGACAATCTCTTCTCAACTAGATAATTATAATGCTACTCCCTTTAGTTATCTTGACATCTTGTCCCAATAATGTTCAGAAGCGTTCCTGGCCACTTAAAAGAGCAAAAATGGGAAAATGAAGTGTAAAGGTGCATGGGGAGGGCAAGACGTCTGCAGGAAGGTGGCAGAGAACTCCTTAGGCTAAGGAGTCTCAGTGGTCAGGCAGCAGCTCAGCCAATGATGAAGGACAAAGTAGATGGTGAGAGGTGGAAAGGAGGGAAAGGAGATCAAAAAATGAAATTGCTGTGTAAATATGATAAACCATTTTTATGAATGTGATAAGCCAACCAAAACCAATCTCTTATTTGGAAATTTAAAAATTAGCATGTCACTATTGTCTAAGCTGACCCAGAAAGTGTTTTAAAGACCACACATGTAGCATTGGGCCACTTGGAATAATAATTTGCCAAGGAAAAGTTTAGTTTCTTAGACTCAAAATATAAAGATTGAGCACAGGAAATCAAATAGTGGGTTCAGGCCAAATTTTGCATGAGCATGAAAGTACAAACTATTGAAAGCTGAAAAGATATATATGTATTTTTAAATGCATAAAGGATAATCCAATTCAATAAATTCTCCATATGTAGTTAATGATACCAAATGTTCTGTTATGAAGAAAACCAAAACAACCAGTTCTATTCTTAGAATCCCTTTATGTCTTAGATTCTTGAATCCACAACAAAGCCTTTCCTTAGCAGAGACTATCACAATAAATAGTCCTCTAGACTGCTTCCAGCTTTGTTTTCCTTTTAAGAGTTGCTAGTTAAATAACACTGATAAAAGCAAAAAAATAAATAAATAAATAAAAAATCTTACCAAGACACTAACTTGATTGAAAGCAATACTCCTTAAGCGATGGCATCTGTTTGACATCTCAGATTTCCCGAAAAGCATACTTGTGAGGCCATTTGGTAGCCTTTTCTGTACAGGAAAAACAAGACTCTGAAGGCTGTCACTAACTGCCCCATGGAGACACGTCAGAGCTTGGATTGATCTTCTCTTAAGGGACCTACTCATAGAAGCACAGAATTTTAGAGTTCATTTTGTTTAATGCCCTCATGTTCCTGGGGTGTCTATTACCAGTTGTATTTACCAAAGTGCATGTGTAGATCTTTGTAATTTTCTGATAACTTACTGACAGAAAGAATCACAAAGGTGCTGAGCTCAGACTCACACCTCTGAGGAACTTTACTTTGGATTTTAGCCTATGTTTTAAACCTCATGAAACTTTATGCATAGGCAAAGAACACAGGTCCCAAGTAAAGCAGTCTGGTCATCAAGCATCTGTCTCCTTTAAAACATGTTCTTTGAGCCAAAGCAAGAGTTTTTTATTTGGTAAGTGTGTTTTTCCAAGGCAATATGAGACTTGACTTTAAAATTTACTCAAATAAGTGTATGTGTGTGTACTTTATTTTTAATTCCAAATTCCATTTTTGTTTCAAATGTATATTTTGGCATAATTTTCAATTGTTCTGCATGAATTAAAATTTGCTAGTTTTCTTTCTGTTTTTACTATTATTCTCATCATTTTCGGACTAGCACTGTCACGTAAAAGAGATTTTATTTTCGTTTTCTCTCTACCCTGGATCTGAACTTCCAAAGTTTTTAATTTAGAGTTTGAGTCAATAATTGATTATTCAATAGGGAAGATGGGTCACCAAAATATTAATTATAAATCACATAGACTTGTGTGACTCTCTCAGGATATGGTATAAAAGGAAGCTAAGTAGGGAAAATTCTTGTTTCTGGTAAAGTCGTTAAAACCTTTGATCAACACCAGTTTGTTTCATTTTTTTTTTTTTCCTGTCTACCAAGTTTAACTTGAATAAGATTTCTTTCCTTGACATAATACTTTCAAGAATTGTTTTATTTTTAAAACAGAACCCGATCCCAAAAGAAGAATGAGCCAAGAACACGAACAGACAATTCAAAGAAAAGGAAATGACCTTTAAACATATGAAAAGATGTCCAACTTCATGGCAATAAGAGAAATGCACTTTAAGACTACAAGAAAATGCATTATTTTTTCATCTATCAGTCTTGCAAAGATTCGAAAGTTGACTATTATGTTATTTTGACCAAAAGGTAAGAAAATATACACTATAATACATAATTGGTGATGTTACAAATTGATTTAAATTTTGGAGGTCAATTCGACAATATTTTCAAAGTTAAAATACACAAATGCCCTGCACTGAAATTTTACTTCTAGAAATTTTTCTTAGAGAAATCCCATAACAAATGCATAAAGATGTATGTATACTGTTATTTTTTGCAGCATCCATTGGAATATTCCACGGCTTTTAGTAAGAATAAGAAAAAGCTATAGAAAGTGATATGAAACTAACTGCAAATTATATTAATTGACTATGGGAATATACAGTACAGTCTGCAGAGTACATTACTTTGTGAATTAAAAAATTAATACGCGTGGACATGAAGTATAAGAAACTGGCAAAATAACTTGCCTCTGGAGAGAACTGGTAAGCAGAAGGACTAGGAGACCAAAGTGAAACGGAAATTCACTTTTTACTGTGTATCTTTTTATATTGCTGAGATTTTTTTAAAACCATCTGTACTACTACTTATCTTTTTTTTTTTTTTTTTTTGAGACGGAGTCTTGCTCTGTGACCCAGGCTGGATGGAGCGCAGTGGCGCGATCTCGGCTCACTGAAAGCTCCACCTCCCGGGTTCTCGCCATTCTCCTGCCTCAGCCTCCTGAGTAGCTGGGACTACAGGCGCCCGCCACCACTCCCGACTAATTTTTTTTGTATTTTCAGTAGAGATGGGGTTTCACCGTGTTAGCCAGGATGGTCTCTGTCTCCTGACCTCATGATCTGCCCGCCTCCGCCTCCCAAAATGCTGGGATTACAGGCGTGAGCCACCACGCCCGGCCCTATTACTTATCTTTGTAAAAATAACATTTTAAAATGAAAAAGTAAGAAATTGTGTTTTAGCTACCTGAAAATGAGTAAAAAATGACAATATGAATGAACTTTAAACCTTTAAACCTGATAAAAATAGAAAATAAAAATGCATTTACAATGCATTAATATGATTGATCTTAAGTTACAACTTCATGATACTACAATTAACTGAAAATGATTTAGACAACTTATTACTTTGTCCACATAGCAAAAACACATTTATTACACTCCTGCATTTTCCAAACCAATCAATACATATCCAGCCCATTAATATTTTTGGGCAGCCACTCATACTTGGATGGTTCTAACTACTTGGTCTGTTTCCAGCTCTCCCATGCTGCCCTAATCATCTTTCATTTAGACCAGAGGAGGGCCAGCTTATTCTGTAAAGAGTCAGGTAGTAACTATTTTAGGCTTTGTGGGCCATGAGGCAAAATCCAACATATTATGTATGTGTTAATATTTTTTTTAAATATAAATATCCACATTCTTTGACAAAATTCAAAATGCAATAATAATTGAGAAAAATATGTCTACTAACGAGAAGAATTATCTTGTCTGAAAGGATATTTTGCTTAATTAGTGTTTCAGTTAGATTTTCCTATCATTAAGTCAATTGCAAATTTGTAAAAACTTTTATCTTCTGGGTCCACAAAAAAGAGGCAATAAAGTCAGACTTTGCCCATGGGCTTTAATTTTCCACCCCTGATTTCAAGACCAGTATCCTCCCCACCTTCTTGCCTCTGTTATCTTGACAACCAAATCCATTCTGCTTCAAAGATATTGCTAAGCTCTAATGTTACCAGTCACTCCCCTGCTTCAGGCTTCCTGCAAAAAATTTTTATTGCTTAGACGAAAGAATAAAAGCTAGACTTCTAAACCCGCAGGCCAGTTCCTCCTAGTGTGGTGCTGGCCTATCCTCAGCCTCCTTTCCCTCCTCTTCAACCCTCAGCCCCACCCACCCCAGACACAGGCACTTTTTGCTCTAACAACTCTGAACAACTTCCTGACACACCACAAGCTGTTTTACCCCCTTATAGCTGGTGCTGTCCTTTCCTGGAGCCCTTCCCTTCCTTTTCCGCTTGACGGCTCCCAGTCAGCCAGCAAGCTGCTCAGCACTCATCCCTTCTGAGAAGCCTGGCTGCTTCTCCACACACCCCATCCGCATGGAATAACCATTTCACCACTTCTGTTGTCTCTCAGAACTTCTGTTCTTGAATGGATAACATTTGATTATATTTACTACTGTTGGAAGTCTGGTGCCTTTCTTGTGTCTAACTTCTCTTTCCCTAGCCCCTAGAATATGCCTGGAAAACAGTAGGAACTCACTTCTTGTTAAGCTAAACTTTTATCAATTAAATGACAGTTCTGATATTAAATACAAATGAGCCCATCAGCTACTCACTAGATACCTATGGTGTTAACAATGTCCCAAACTTGTACAGTGGGCACTCCGTATCTGTGGGTTCTACATTCGTGAATTCAACCAACTGAAGATCAAAAATTTTTTTTAAAAAGTAGATGGTTGTCACTTTGGGAGGCTGAGGCGGGCGGATCACGAGGTCAGGAGATCGAGACCATCCTGGCGAACACGGTGAAACCCTGTCTCTACTAAAAATACAAAAAAATTAGCCGG
>NW_012101255.1:1780309-1800225 GCF_000951045.1 Mandrillus leucophaeus
AAAAAAAAAAAATACTTTTCAAGTACTGAAGTATTCACACACACGCACACACACATACATCAGTACTCATTTGTGCAAGTAATATTTCAAGTTATTGCTATTGCTCTCTCCATGGGTTCCAGGAAGAATTTTCCACCAAAATATTTCAGTTTGTGCCTCCACAAACTAAACAACTCCGTGTTGCACAGGGTTTTTTGTTTTGTTTTGTTTTGTTTTGTTTTGTTTTGTTTTGTTTTGTTTGAGACAGAGTCTTGTTCCTATCATCCAGGCTGGAGTACAGTGGCACGATCTCAGCTCACTGCAACCTCCGCCTCCCAGGTTCAAGCGATTCTCCTGCCTCAGTCTTCTGAGTAGCTGGGATTATAGGTGCCCAGCACCACGCCGGGCTAATTTTTGTACATTTAGTAGAGACGAGGTTTCATCATGTTGGCCAGGCTGGTCTTGAACTCCTGACCTCAGGTGATCCACCTGCCTCAGCCTCCCAAAGTGTTAGGATTACAGGCGTGGGCCACCGCACTCAGCCTGTGTTGTATAGTTTTTAGGATTGGAGCATGCCAGGGTATTTCCCTTCATTTCTGTGTTTCTGTGTGCCAACCTACAATAAAATAGCACACCATAAAAGTTTCTCTGTGACTGTATTTTTGGTGATGACTGTTAAGTAATTCTATGACTTTTGCCAAAACCAGGCCTTATGCCAGGGATGTTGTTCTTCCTCATCTTTATTTACTTATTCTCCAGCTCTCTGGGCTTCCTCAGAAAAGCCGGCTTTGATCTCATCCCCAAGCAACCAAGCCTCTTTTTAGTGCTGTTCTAACTGTCTATATTTGTTCTTCATAGCACTAACCAAAGTTTATGATTAGACATTTGGGTGATTATTTAATCAATGTGTTTTTTTCATAAGGCCCGTGAAGCAGAAGCTGTGTCCGTTTCCTCACTGTGTCCACAACACCTACACAGTGCCTAAAGATGCATGCTCTGAAATACTGTCGAAAACTTGTAGAGTGAGGTCAATGGTTCATTTGGTACTAGTTCACTATTCTGAAGTAGTTTATATCTGAGACAATCATGTTTTTGGAGGATAGAATTAACCTCATAATGGAACCGTGGAGATTGCGAAGTTCAATCTATTTATTTACTGAAAAGAAAACCCAGAAACTCAGAGAAGTTCCACAACTTGCCTGGAATCTCAGAGGAACCATTGGCAGAGTGTGGAAGGCCCATCTCCACCATTCAGTTGGTGGCAGCATGCCATGCCATTCACCTTTCTATGTGCTCTCAAACCTTGCTTGTGATTTCAAACTCCCACCACGACTTTGGCTAGCATATCAGAGCTTTGGCTCAATATGACACCTAATAACATCCATTTGGTTTACATGCTCACCCATCATCTCAGTGCCCATTTCTCAGTGACCTAATTTCAGTTCTGGTGAGTGAGAGGAAACCTGACTGGCATAAATTGGGCCCATTGTTCAATCCTGGTCTAGGTAACTGGGGCCTAACGAAGGAGTGCATTACAAGACACCTTAGGGATTGGGAATAGAAGGAAAGTGTCTCTAAGATGCTGGTATCAGGGAAGATGTAGATACACGAGATACACATAGGCAATTGTAGCACGGCCAAAGCCCGTAAGAACATGCATAGAAAACATACACAATACACACACATATACACAGACACCATAATATCTTTGTTTTGAGTTCACTAGTGTGGGCTTCCTTATATGGAAAGCATTTTTGGTTTGTCATTTTGCCTTTTGTTTTGTTTATCCTTTGTCAAGCGTGCAAATAAACACTTAAAAATACATTATGTTTGATGCATCTGATTATAAACAAACTTTACAAGAAGCATCTCACACAGGGTCTCCCAGGCATCTAGTAAATGGGCACTCAGTGATATGCCTGCTCCCATGAAAACATTGTTTTGTCTATTGCGTCATGTTACTGTTTTTAAAAATTTGCAATAGTGACAGTAGCAATCTAATTTCACCTTTGGCTCCGCAAAGCCCATTGAACTGTTAATATGACCACATTCGGCTTTTTGGTTTTTGTCTTTTTAAAAATTACATATATTTAAGGTATACATGATTTTGTAATACATTTGTACATAGTGAAATGGTAACTATAGTCAAGAAAATTAACACACCCATCATCTCAAATAGCTACCCTCTTTTGTGTGTGTGTGTATGTGTGGTAAGAGCACCTAAAATCTACTCTCAGTAAATTTCTAATATACAATATAATACAATATTATTAACTGTATTCCTCATGTTGCACTTTGGATCTCTAGACTTATTCATTCTACTATGTAACTGGAACTTTGTACCCTTTGATCTATTTCTTTCCATTTCCTCCTCCTTCTCCTTCTCCTGCCCCTAGTAACCACCTTTCTATTCTCTGTTTCTATGTATTTCACCTTTTTTTCAGATTCCAGATGTCAGTGAGATCAGTCAGTATATTTTCTTCTGTTTCTGGGGCTAATTTCACTTAGCATAATATCCTCCATGCTCATTCATGTTGTCACGAAAGACAGGATTTCCTTCTTTCTTAAGGCCAAATAATATTCCATTATATTTATGTATATAATATATAGATCATTTTATTATATTATTCTATAATATAATATAATAATATATTAGACTATGCTATTATAAATATATAATATTATATAACACTATATATTATTCCATTATGTTATGTATGTGAAATACATGATATATTTGATATTTTAATAATGTTTGATCTATACCACATTTTCTTTATCCAGTCAGCCATCAATGGACAGTTAGGTTGCTTCCATGTCTTGGCTATTGTGAATAACATTGCAGTGAGCAGGGTGGTAGTGAAGATATCTCTGTTTGGGGCTGATTTCATTTCCTTTGGGTATATACCCAGAAGAGGGGGTTTACTGGGTCATTTGGTAGTTCTATTTCTAATTTTTTGAGTAACCTCCATACTGTTTTCCATAATGTCCATACTAATTTACAGTCCTACCAACAGTGTGCAAGGATTCCTATTTCTCCACACCCTTGCCAACAATTGTTATCCATTGTCTTTTTTATAATAACCATTCTAACAGGTGTGAGGAGCTATCTCATTGTGGTTTTGATTTGCATTTCCCTGATGATTAGTGATGTTGAACACATTTTCATATACCTAGTGGTCATTTTTATGTCTTTTTAAGAGAAATATCTATTTAGGTCCTATAGTTCTACTTGTTTATTTTTGCTTAAAACTTCTTTATTGGTGTATAATAATTGTACATCTTTTGGGGTATATGTAATACTTTGATAAATGAGCACAATGTGTAATGATCAAATCAGGGTATTTAGGATATCTATCACCTGAAGTGTTTATCCTTTTTTTGTGGTGGGAATATTTTAAAATCTTCCCTTTTAGCTATTTTGAAATATTCAATGTATTGTTGTTAACTATAGTCACCCTACTATGCTACCAAAACTCAAATTTGGTTGACATGTTCAGTTCTGTAGTTTATCATACATTCTAAGAGTTGATTTTTTAAAAGGCAGTTTTTATTCAGTTACATAATGGAGTATTTATTCATAGCTCTCTTTAAAAAAAAAAAAAATCTCTGCTGCTATTACATTCACAGACAGTATCTCCCATAACTCAGCCACTAAGACTTAAACTCTGAATCTGGGCACATTTCTTGGAATTTGGAGTTCCAGGACAAGGCTTCCAAAGAGTGTTATTAATGATGAGTCAGTTTTAAATGTGTGGTACAGACCACATAGAAACTACTTAAATTTAACCACTGGAAAGAGCCGAAACCCAGAGCAGACCAGAGGCAAAATGTGGTTGAGGCAGCTTAAGTTATGCCTGTGGTCAAACAGTCTCTTCTGATCTGCCATATTCATTCCCTCAGCCCATTCCTCAGTCTTTTTTTCTGAGATAAAATCCTAACTAGAATTTATATTTGTTTCTCATATTATCGTTTTTCATGAAAGTTTGTGCAGTCTTTCCCTTTTCTCTCAAAATCCTCTATAATAAAATCAATTTTTTTAAAAAAAGGCTTTCTTAGTCACAGCTCTTAATTTTGAGTTGCCTTTTCTGCCAAGAATCTCACTAATATTATTTCTTTCTGAGATTTAGTGACCAAAACACTCAACATTTCAAAATCCTTTTCTTTACCAGTACTGTATTATCACTTTTGCTATTTTTTTCTTTGTCTTCCTCCTTCCTAAATGGTCCCTAACACTTTTCTTTTTCAAATATTTGTCAGAAATATGCCTTTGTCTTCAGAAAAAATCTTTTTTTCTGATGACTTTTCACTTTTACATACTTTTACATATATACAGCCATTGGTGAAATATCCCAAAAACTTGAAGTCTTAAACAACATGGTAATCAAAAGGAAAAAAAAAGACCTAATTTGCCGTGCACAAATGGTGGTAGCAGCTTCTACCTACCTCACCAAAAGCCATCATAAGATTAATTAGAGGACAGGCACATGGTGACTTATGCCTGTAATCTCCACAATTTGGGAAGTGAAGGCAGGATGATCGCTTGAGCTCAGGAGTTTGAGACTAACCTGGGCAACATGGTAAAACCTCGTCTCTACAAAAAAAAAGAAAAAAGAAAAAAAATAATTAGCCAGGTGTGGTTGTGTGTGCCTGTGTTCCCAGCTACTCAGAAGGCTGAGGTGGGAGAATCAAGGCTGCAGTGAGCTGTGATCATGCCCCTACACTCCAGCCTGGATGTCAGCTTGAGTCTCTGTCTTATAAAGTAAAAAATTTAAAAATGATTAATTAGAACCATTTTTTTTACATGATAATTGTTATACTTAGGCTTAATTAATAAAATATTGACAGAGTGTTTAAATTTCTGTGAAACTGACTAATGGAACCAAAGCAATTATGTGCTACTGATTATAAACAAGATTTCAAATTTGTTCAAGTATATATCTGAGAAATGTATTAACATAAGACGCATTTCTTTGTAATTCTTTTTACTTAAATATAGGATAAATATTGCAATATCCAAACATTATATTAAATTTAGATGTGACTATTTCATTATAATTGTTCTTTCAAAGCACTGCACTACACAGTACATGGACTAGTCAACAGTAATGATAATAGTGTTACTGAGAGCACTTAAAATGTAACCAACATTGTTTCTAAGTACTTTACATTTATAGGTCTCTCATAATCTTATAAGTCTCCCCAGGTATATCAATAATTCAAGGCTTTGAGCACTCTTTACCCAAACCAATTCTCAGGGTCGTATTTGCGGTAGATAACCCTGGGGAATAAGGTGATGTCTCCCATTGAGACAAAGAGCAGACCTGCATACTGCCTGCTATAAAAGAGGTGGATTCCCCAACTCAGGGTCCCTTGACTGCAACACAAACTTTCCATGTGCATAACATCTATCTGGATCCTCTGAATCATCCCACTAGAACTTGGAGGACAAGGGAACTGATGCAAACCCGATGTACATGCTGCCTGCTGTGCCTTCAACAACAAAGTCTTTTGTCTCTGTCAGGAGCTTTCCATGAAACAATAAGGGTCTAATTTGCCAACATCCATGAAATAGTAAGGGTCTCATTTAGCTTATAAGTAAGGTGAAATCAAATCCCAGCCCCTTATATGTGTGTGTGTGTATGTCTGTGGTGTATGTGTGTGTGTGTGTATTAATCTCAAAACAATAAACATTTCTCTAGTCCTCTTTTTATAGATAAGGAAACTGAGGCAAGAAAAAAAGTTCTGTCATTGACCCAAAGTCACACAGCTGGTAAGATCTGGAGCCAAGATTTAAACCCAGTAGTCTCCAGAGTTCATGCTTTTAACCACTATACTTTGACTTTAGGAGACATATAATTTCATTTAAAAATATTTTTTAAAACTCAATTCCTTCTTCTTTTGATGGCACAAACTGCATTTAAAATTTGCTAAATTTTTGTCTTTATTAAAACAGCATTCCTGGTGTAATAAAATATAATAGCACATTTGTGCAAGCCAAAAAAAAGAGAAAGATGTGTTTTTATTTGCCAAAATATTTCCAGGATTTTTGCATCTTTCATAAAACAGTAAATAAAAAAGAATGATGCACAGCAAAATTCTTCCTCTTTCCAGGCCTTCATAGACAATCTTATATATTTTTCTGGCCAGGCTTAAGTGCCTTTTCTCCAGCAAGCCTTCCCTAAAGAGCCAAATATTATCTCTCCAACCTATTTAGCATTTTATCTCTAGAAGGAACTCTGTGCTTTGGCCCTTGCATTCTTCTTATGCAGGTGTAGGTCAACTCCCACTTCTAGATTGTTAACTCCCTAAAGGTAATTTATATTTATGATTCCCTCCTTCTCCTTCACAACTTTCAGCATGGTGCCTTGCAACCAGTAATAAGTACTAGTTAAGGAGCCATCTTGAGTATCTGGTAAATATATATATATATATATATATATAAATAAAATATTTGTGATCATCAAATACAACATAAAATTTTAATGCTTTTTACAAAGAATATTTGTAGCATACTAAGATATTTATATTTTTGAATCTCTACTCTGGTTGCCTAATAGCAGAATTAATGTTTTCCCACTTTTTTTCCTATTGCATAAATAAATTATAGAAAAATTACATAAATATTGCATATTTCTTGATGCATTATGCCAATATGTATCTTTTCTTTTAGTTGAATGTTCTGACATTTTGGGAATGAAATATGCATTTTCATCATGTTTTCCCATCCAACAGTACATGATGGCCATCACAAGGCAGATTGTTTTCATTTCACATCTCTTCCATCATTAGAATCTGCGTGTAGCCTCCCTTTCTCCAGTTCACTCCCCTCTCTAATCCATTCTGCTACCAGATCAACTTTCCTAATGTCTTCTCTCTGCACCATCACTGTACTCAAAAAGCTTCAGTGACTTGCCATTGATCATAATATAAATCAGAGCTCCTTAGCCTGTCATGCAAATCTATATTTAACCCCAATATTCTAAGTGATACCTATTGCTTACCTCTTCTCTATATGAAAACATTACTGCAGTCAAATGTATCTGCTTCCTATCTCACACATATGCATTGCATTACGCTCCTTCTGTTTCTGTCCATGGGATGAAATAGTTTCTTTTCTACACATCTAAATCTTACCCATTCTTTAAGATCAAAATCTGAGCCATCTCTGCATGATGCTTTTCCTAACACCTTGGTCAGGAATACTGCCTCCACGCTCACAGTTTTTTCCTGTGCAACTATGGCAAATTTATCTTACTCCATGTCATCTTTTTTTACTTGAGGTGTGATTGTGATATATATCAAAGTGTTTGCACTCCACTAAATGTTATCTTTCACAGATTTTCCTCAGGGACCATTTCAATACTGTTTGCATTGTTTGAAATATTTCAAGGGCTCTTCCTTTGGTAATCAAAACACCAGATGCACTGTAAAGTAATCCATTTTATTTTATAATCTTTTCTTGTTTTCATTTTTCTAAAAATTACCCAACTTGGCTGGGCACAGTGACTCATGCCTTTAATCCCAGCACTTTGGAAGGCCAAGGCAGAAGATTGCTTGAGCTCAGCAGTTTAAGACCAGCCTGGGCAATATAGCAAGAACCTGTCTCTACAAAAAATTTTTTAAACTTAGCCAAATGTGGTGGCATGTGTCTGTAGTCACAGCTACTTGGGAGGCTGGGATAGAAGGATCACTTGAGCCCAGAAGATAGAGGCTGCAGTGAGCCATGACTGCACCACTGCACTCCAGTCTGGGCCACAGAGTGAGACTCTAAAAAAAAAGAAAACACCTAAAAAATAAAAAAATACCCAACTTGATCATTCACTCTGTTTCCCAAAATAGGTTTCCAATAATTTTTATTTTATTCTTTTAAAAAAAAAGTAACCCTTTTCTTTCAAAGGGTAAAAGTTGGTCACCACTGAAGACATTCTAAAAAACACATCATAAGTTTTCAAAGCAATATATTTCTAGCTGTGACTGAAAAAGAAAACCTTTCCTTTGGATTAATTAATAAAGGAATAACTAGGATAAAGTCTATAGCTATTTACTTCAGTAAGAAATTTAAATCACCATGCAGAGTCATTTAGGGTTCATTTGCTTCACTTTTGGCAATGACTTAGGCAGTGGTTTTCCCATCAAAAACCCTTTTTTCTAGTTGGCATGACATAAAAAGTGAAAAATTTTGTAATATTTCAAAGACTGTGAAATAAGAGAACACACTCTACTTCCTGAAGTTGCAGACAAATGTAGTTGCAAATCCTTCCTCTGTGGCCAAAGAACAGTGAAGAGGTTTACTGTGGAAGGATTTACCATGGATTTCCTCAGAGTTTCTCTCACTTCCAAAGGCAACATGGTCTCTGGTCTCCCTGGCCACACAAGGGTTCTATGGTCAGCTGGGTGAAATACACTAATGTTGCAAGACTGTGTATGTAAGATCACTGTCAAGTACATCTTCAGATGGAAAATTAGTGATGGCACATCTGCATTAAATAAAACCTAACTTTATTGCCTTTCTCAGAATGGCTGAGGGAAGGTAATATTCTTCTACCAACAGTTTCCATTTGGTTCCATTTGTAGAAACCACGTCTCTTCCAACTTTTAAATGATCTCTAACTCTACAGAAGGACAACAAGCTAACAAGCTAACAAGACTTCTAGAAAGAACTCACTGCATTTTCCATAAAATTTTACTGAAGAAAATTTAGCAAAAATTATTTTCACTTATCAATTTCCAAAGAAAATGTGTTAATTTTATATATTTTTTATATAACTATAGAAATAGTTTAAATGAAAAGTTTTATTATGATTTCTAAATTATATGTTCCTAAGATTATTGCTATAATACTTCTTTATATTGCTGTAAAGAAATAACAAAATTTAGAAACCATAGTTTAAAAATTCTTAAGGAAACTCATACTTTTGTACTTGTTTGATTTTGACTATGCATTCATAGCAAGCCTTGAAACTCCCTATTCTCTTATTTTACTTTGTTGCTTCTGCATTTCACTTACTTGGTATTATATTATATATTCTTTTGTTCTGTTTGCTTGTGGTCAGTCTCTCTCTGTCCATCACTAAGATGTAAGCCCCATTAGGGCAGAGATTTTGTCTTCCTCATCATGACATTCCTCGCTGGAACAGGGCATACAGGACCTCAGTTAATATTTACCAAATGCAAAGATGATCTGCTTAATTTATAAGTCCTAATTGTCATAAATTGTATACACCATCAGAAACTGGGCTGTAACTACGTAATAGGAGCTCATAACTGCATGCCCCTGAAATTATACAAAAACATTAGTGTGTATGTGCATTTCATGATTTTTCTAAGATTCTCTGTATGCACATAAACCCCCAGATAAATTTTGCTATGGGGAAAAAATGATGAGTAAGTATCAGCTATGTCAGAAAACATTTGGAATTCAGATATGGCAAAGAATCAGCTAGAGGGGCTGCTGGACCTAGAAGAGTGTACTATTGTGTTCTCTTGTGAATATTCCCCAGTTACATTTTTTGGGGATTCAGGACCAGAACAAGAAAGACCATCATGATGAAACCCTATAATCTCATCAGAAGGAGTGAATTCAAAATTTCTAGAGCTAATTTTATGTGCTCAGATAAGATCCTTTTCATGCATCTGTCTCTGACACATGAATCTAAATGAAACACTGAAAATAATTGATACACTATTATTTGAAGCCCCAATACTAATCTTTAGGTATCTCAAAAATTAGTTTATATTAACTATTTATTTATTTTATACCACACTATACTTCATTTAGTGTTTTCTGGAACTTTTGACTTTACTTCTTCAAATGTTTGTATTAGTCCATTTTCATGCTGCTAATAAAGACATACCCGAGACTGGGCAATTTACAAAAGAAAGAGGTTTAGTCGGACTTACGGTTCCACGTGGCTGGGGAAGCCCCACAATCATGGCAGAAGGCAGGGAGGAGCAAGTCATGTCTTACATGGATGGCAGTAGGCAAAGAGAGAGCTTGTGCAGGCAAACTCCCACTTCTTAAAACCACCAGATCTCATGTCATGAGTCTCATTCATTATCATGAGAACAGTGCAGGAAAGACCTGCCCCCATAATTCAATCACTTCCCACCAGGTTCCTCCCATGACACGTGGAATTATGGGAGTTAGAATTCAACATGAGATTTGAGTGGGGACACAGTTAAACCATATCAATGTTGAAATGTGTTTTGGCCAATATCCTGCTGTAGGAATTTTGGCAAGTGTTAACAAGAAAAATAATTCATAGTGTCAGTTTGAAAACAAATTTGTAATCCTATACAAGCAGTAAAAACTGAAAAAAAAAAAATCCGATTCAATGCCCAGAAAACAAATTATTCATTCAAGTACTGCAAGTAGTAAAAGTTAGTTACCCTTTTTAAAAATAAGTCAAAGCATCACCTTAGTTCTATCTAGAACAAAAATTACGCATTCTCGACAGACTAATGTGTTTGAGCCAAACTTACGTATTAATTCACAACACAAGATGACATTAATCCAAGAAAAGCACCAAACAGTATGATTTCCAGAAGGGAATTCCCTATTCGTGTTAGGAGAAAATTCTGACCTGATACTCTGCTTCAGATCCTAAATGTAGGTCTGGAGCTCCCTGAATGCAGGAACCATGCTTCATTCATCTTCCAAGAACCATGGTGTCTAAGACATAGAGAGGCTGCATGGATGTCGAATTAATTAATGAATTGCCATAAGTTGTGAGTTTTTTTTGTTCCAACACAAGGTCAGAACAAATTCCCTCAAATATTTTTCTTATGAAAACAAATGCTATGAAACAGGATATCAAGTTTTATTTACTTTATTAATTCCTACTTTTAAGTTACAAAATGCCTCAGTGTACACTGAAACCATGCTCAGGTCAGAACCGGGCCTCATTTATTCATGTTATTGCATTTCCTTTGCCAATAGTTTTACTGGATTTTCTTCTTTTTGTGCTTCCCACCCCCCTTTTTCTTAAAATGTCATTCCATTGTATATTTGGGCTAGTAACAAGAATTTCTTAAGTTGGCTTTAAAGAACAAGGACACCTTTTATTTCACCAGTCTATTAAGCACTTCACTGTTCAGAAAACACTTGGAATCAAGGACCCAGGTATTTACATCTCTTCACAATGAAACATCTTAGCTTAGCAAGGCATCAGGAGCAGTTACAAAAGTCATATGCAGACATGACAATTTCAAGGTGAGATAAAGAATACTCTGAAGAAACTTTCCACATCAATGACAGCAGGCTTATCACCGTATTTCACTGGCCCTAATTAGGTACTATTTCTGATCTAATTACATGCTTCATATTCTCTTGTTATGATACTATACTGTTTTTCTTTTCTTATTGCCAGTTTTTATTCCTCACATAAGCATTGATATTTCTTAGTGCTAATTAATAAAATTATAGCACTTAACCTTGAAACTGTAGGTTCTTCTAATGTTGGTGATGAAATACTAGCAAGGTGAAAAGGAAAGAAAGAAATATTTATTCTCTTTCATTGAAACTATAGAAAGAAAGCTAATTATTTGCCATCATAATATACATGTTGTCCGTGAAAAAGTTATTATGGGCCAGGTACCTTTGCTCATGCCTATAATCCCAGCATTTTGGAAGGCTGAGGTGGGCAGATCACTTGAGCCCAGGAGTTTGAGACTAGCCTGGGCAATGTGGTGAAACCTTGTTTCTACAAAAATACAAACATTAGCCAGGCATGGTGGCAACTCAGAAGTCTGAGGTGGCAGGATTGCTTGAGCTCGGGAGGTGGAGGTTGCAGTGAGCCGTGATCACAACACTGCACTCCAGCCTTGGCGACAGAGTGAGACTCTGTCTCAAAAAAAAAAAAAAAAAAAAAAAAAAAGGTTGATGTGAGCAAAGCAACTTCATAATAGTTCAGAAATGATTTATACCATAAATGTAACATTTAATCTCTAAAATGCTTGTAATTCTGAATCGCCTTATTTAATAATTTGTTGTTCAAGTAATGGTATTTAAATTGGCATCATTATTTTCTAAAATGTATAAAGGTTTTTAAGTTCACCAAGGCACAGGAGGTTAATTGACACTTTCTTCTTCTTCCACATGCATGGAAGTAAAAACAGATAAAAGATATGATATCTTATTAGAAAAAAATGAGTGATTTCTGGTTAAACAAAAACTGAGGGAATTCATCAACAGAAGTTATAAAATAAAGCAAATACTAAAGGTAGTCTTACAGGAAGAAGAGAACAACCCTAGAACGAATAAGAAAATACAGACAGGAATGGAACCCAACAAAAAGGTAAATAAAAATATCAGCAAATATAAATGATAATTGACCACACGAAAACACAGTGGCATGTACATAGTTTAACATACATATATAAGTAAAAATGCATGCAACAACAGCAAAATGTGAGAGAGAGCAGAAGAAATTGTAAGGTTTTAGCTTTGGTTGAGAAGTAGTAAAATCATCAGTTTATATTAAATAGCTTTGTCCCATTAAAATATAATGCAAGACACATATGTCATTTTAAAGTTTCTAGTAGTCACATTAGAATGAGTAAAATGAAATAAACACAGTCAATTTTGATATATATTATTTAACCCAAATTATGATCATTTCAACACATAATCAATATAAAAATTATTCATGAGATATTTTACATACTTTTTTGTACTAAATCTTTCAAATTATCTTATATTAACAGCAAATCTCAACCCAAACAAGCCACATGTCAAGTGCTCGTGGCTAGCAGCCATCATATTGGATAAAGGAGTATTATTAAGCTCTAATAAGCCAAGGAAGTAGCTTGCGATCTTTATAGTAATCTTTAAAAGGACTAAATGTAAAAGGACATATAATCAGAAAATTTGTAAACACAAAAGAATGTAATTTTAAATAAAGTTTCCAGATATAATGAACACAGACAGTGCCCTGCCCTGTTGCCCTTTACTTGGCTGGCACACCTACACCCCAGCTGCTCTGTTAGCTGCTAATGACTCACAGCTTCCCCTATCTGGAGAAATCCCCTTAGCCAAAGAGGAACCCGCTTCCCTAGGAGGTTATGCTCCCAACCCCAGCCATGAATAACTGACACACAGCAAAGAAGGCAGGCATCCTTGTCAAAATGTTGGACTGACTTCATGGTACAATATATGCCCTGGAGATCCCCAGGGGGTAAAGCTGAAACCAGCCTCCACCTGGGACCACATCTTAGCTCAACTCTTTTCCCTGCCTTATTCTGCTTCCTTTGTTTTCTTCTTAAAGCACTCCTTTGATAAATCATGTGCATCCATATCGCTGTCTCAGGCTGTTTCTAGGGAACCTGACCTAACTAAGCCCCTTGGTTTATAAAAAAGAAAGCAAGATGCAGAGAGAAAAAGCAACATGAAATAAGACAAATAAAACACAAGTATTATTAATATGGTGAGCATAAACCTAAATAAATCAGCAAGTATATTAAAATGCAAATGGTCTAAATGCCCTCATTAAAAGATAAAGATTGTCAGAATTGACAAAAAAGAAATTAAGAAAACCTATGTATTGCTTATAAAAAGGGTACGGAAAGATGTACTGTGCAAACACCAAGGGAAGTCTGGTTCTGATATACTGATGTCAGATAAGAGCTACTATAAGGCAAGAAACATTCCTAAAGATGAGAAGAATTCTTTCATAATAATAAAGAGATCCATCCACCAAGAAGATATACAAATTCTAAATTTTTATGGATCTGATAATATAGTTTCATAACATGTGAAAAAAAAAATCATCGATTTAAAAAGTGGAATACACAAATCCACAACTAAAGTGAGAGAATTTGACACTCTTTGATAACTGATAAAACAAGCATCCAGAAAATTAGTAAGCCTATTTATATCTAAGCAACACGATTAATAAAACAAAACCACTTGCTAAAATATACCATAGAATGACAGAATATACAGTTTTGACAAGTGTACATTTACAAAAATAGTCCATATATTGGGCCAAAAAGTCAGACTTGACAAATCTACAAGGACTCCGACAATTCAAATATATTATTTGATTATAGTGAAACAAAGGTAGAAGTAAATAACTAAAAGATTAAAATAAAATTTTCAAATGCCTGGAAACTAAGCAGATTTATTATTTTAGTTATTTATTATTATACTTTAAGTTCTAGGGTACATGTGCACAATGTGCAGGTTTGTTACATAGGTATACATGGGCCATGTTAGTGTGCAGCACCCATTAACTCGTCATTTACATTAGGTATATCTCCTAATGGTATCCCTCCCCCCTCCCCCACCCCACGACAGGCCCTGGTGTATAATGTTCCCCACCCTGTGTCCAAGTGTTCTCATTGTTCACTTCCCACCTATGAGTGAGAACATGTGGTGTTTGGTTTTCTGTCCTTGCGATAGTTAAGTAAACACTTTAAAATAACTGGGTGAAAGTTAATAAAAATGTGTACTAAAATACTTTAAACTGAATTATAATGAAATGTAATATTTGAAACATATAATTTGGCTATTACTATGCTTAGTGGAAAATCTATAATTTAAATTCTCATATTAGGAAAGAGAAAAGCCTGAAATGCAATTGTATGGGTATTCATCTCTAGAAGTAAAAAAAAAAAAAAGATACCAAATTAAACCCAAGAAAGAGTAAGAAGAAAAAATAAAGAATAAAAAAGGACAAATAATAGAGAATAAATAATAAAGAACAAAAAATTTAGTTAACTAGAAAACGTACATGCAATTAAAAAAATAACAAAAAGTTTATTAGCTAAGGAAGTCAAAAACATAAATCAAGAATGAAGCAGAGAGCATTACCACAGATCTCAGTAGATGCAAAAAAAAAAAAACTGATAAAATGCAAGACCATGGGTAAAAAAATAAACCTCTAGGCAAGCTAGGAATAAAAGATATTTTCTGGAATAAGGAATATTTACCAAAAAATGACATTTAGTAAAATAAGGGAATTTTATTAAACTGATAAAGAATATTTACAAAAAGAAATTAGCAAAAATCATACATAAATGTGAAGTGCTGAAAAATTCGCCCGACTTTGAGAATGAATGAGAAAATGTTCCTCACTATCACCGTTTGTATTCAACAATGCACTGCAGGTCCTATTCAGTTTAAGATATATGACAATAGAGGCAGTTTGAAAGAGATGGATAGATAGATAGGTAGATACATAGATAGACAGACGATAGATGAATGATAGGTAGCTAGTATCAATAGTTGAATGAAATAACAATATATTCATACAATGGAATACTATCTGCAGTGAAAATGAACAAACCATAGCTAAATACAATAGCATAAATCAATCTCACAAATGATAATGAGCTAAAGAAGCCAGGCACAAAATATTATATATTGTATTATTCCATTTACATAAAAGTCAAAATTTTGTGCAAAATAAATTGGTGGTAGAAACCAGGATAGTGTTAAACTTGGTGAAAATAATCACTGGAAGGCAAACAAGTGGGACTTCTGGGTTGCTGGATTCATGCTCTGTTTCTTCATCTGAGCATTAGTTAAATGGGTTTTCACTTAGAATTTGTGCTTCCCCCACCCTGATATTTTTAATAAAATATTTATTTAAAAATAAAAATATATAAAACCTAGCAGTTGCATTTGGGTATTTTGGGAAGCCAATGAAAATATGTTTTGGAAAACAAGTTCAATTTTTTAAAGACAATCTATTTGTTCCATTTACACTTTAGAAATATATTTCAGGGACAACATTTTGTGTTGTTCAAAGTAAATAATGGTAATATTTTTGTTTTGCTTTGTTTCGTTTTGTTTGTTTTTTGAGACAGAGTCTCACTCTGTCACCGAGGCTGGAGTGCAGTGGTGTGATCTAGGCACACTGCAACCTCTGCCTTCCAGGTTCAAGCGATTCTCATGCCTCAGCCTCCAAAGTAGCTGGGATTACAGGTGTGCACCACCACGCTAATTTTCGTATTGTTAGTGGAGACAGAGTTTCACCATGTTGCCCTGGTTGGTCTCAAACTCCTGGCCTCAAGTGATCCACCTACCTTGGCCTCCCAAAGTACTAGGATTACAGGTGTGAGCCACCTTGCCTGGCCAATAATGGCTACATTCTACAAATGCAGCCACCGTTGAATAACTAAAATATAGAGAACTGAAAGAAGCTATACACTTATTCATAAACGGCTTTAGATATAACCTTCTAAATCTCCTTCATTATTTGTCACATCAGGGATCTGGTCTTCAACAAGTACAGGAAAGAATCTCTTCTAATAGTGGGAAGAAAAAACACAAACTTTGGACCCGTTACATGGTGGAAGCAACAGAAATCTTTGTGCTATGAATAAGATGAGCTGTCATTCTGCTAATAAGAACTCCAAGACTCTTTCAGTAATCTCATTTTGTCTGAGGTAGCAAACAACACAAAGGTAAAACGGTCCTCTAGATACAGTTTGGTAGTGACAGTGAGCACAAAAAGAAATACAGAGTTTAAAAAAAAAAAATTTGTCTCTTCATTTCCATTTTGATCGAGATCACTGCAGGTTATAAGAAGTCTCTGGAGGCTTGTGATATGAATAGAAAGCGTGAGAACTGCTGATTTCTGTTAAAGCTGTTGGGGTATAAGTGGAATGCGGTTGCTGCACTACCATATTACTTCTGGTTGTATCAAATTTATATTTACTAAGCACCACAAAAATTTTGTGGCAGACTGCTTTCACCCACAGTCTAACACAGCAACATGAAAACTGAGAAAAAGATCCATGAACGTGTGTAAGAAAATATAAACTGCTTGCTTTTTTACAAATCATTTCTGTCCCCAAACAAGAAAGATTATACAACAAAATAGATTTTTCTGCTATGATAAAAGCTTTTCCCTCCCCCTCTCTTTTCTTCTCTCCTCTCTCTCTATTAAAAAAAAACTGATTTTATGAAAAACAGATCTGGAATTTGGGTGTCATGAGAAGAAAGAAGACAATTGATACCATAAATTTAAGGGCACTTGAAAAAATGTCTGGTTATAAACAAGTGAAGAATTCTGCTAGGAATCAAGTTGGGCAATTTAGTTCTTTCTTCTGTAAGGCACAAAGAATGTTAGAATTACAAAGGCAATAAGTCATCCTTGGAAACTGAACCACAATAGAAGTCCTCCGTAAGTGTACACACAGTAAGCCCCCTTTAGACAGAATTTTTTTTTTTTTAATGTTAAAACTGCTGAAGGTCTTTTATTAGTTAGTTGTTAGATGGTTGGTGGGTGATTAAGTGAGTTGTATGGTAAATAATGATCTTGAGTCACAACAAATTTTGACAGGATTTCCCAATAATCAATAATCAAATATTAAAATGCTTCAACAAACATTTATGCATTGTATACATAAAATACATTGCTACTAATTTTGTAAATAGTGGATTATCTTCTAGAGTGATTAGAATAAGAAAAGATGTATCTTATATTTACCTTCATTTTTACCATTTTCAACATTTCTTTCTGTGTGTAGATCCAGGTTTCTGTCTGATGTATTTCTTTTGCCTAAAGAACTTCCTTTAAGTTCTCTTATAGTGAAAGTTTGCTGATAATAAATTCTCTTTGTTTTTCTTATGTGAAAAGTCCTCATTCTTTATTTTTTTCAGTAGTATATTAACTGGGCATTGATTTCTGGAGATGACCACATCTGGCTAATTATTTTCAATTTTTTGTGAAGACTGGATCTCGCTGTATTGCCTAGACTGGTCTCAAACTCCTGGCACATAAGCAATCCTCCCACCTCAGCCTCTCACAGTGCTGCAATTATGGGTGTGAGCCATGATGGTTGGTTGTGGCTTGGATAGCTTTTAATAAGAAGTCTGTTGCAATTCTTATTGTGTTCCTCCATGTGTACGTCTTTTCACTTCTGGCTGCTTCAAGATTTTATCTTTATCTTTGGTTTTCAACAGTTTGAATACAATGCCACTAGGCCCTTCCTTCCTTCCTTTCTTCCTTCCTTCCTTCCTTCCTTCCTTTCTTTCCTCCCTCCCTTCCTCCCTCCTCCCTTCCTTCTTTTTTTCCTTCCTTCTTTCCCTCCCTTCCTTCCTCCCTCTTTCCTTCCTTCCTTCTTTCCTTTCTTCCTTCTTTCCTTCCTTCCTTCCTTCCTTCCTTCCTTCCTTCTTTCCTTCTTAATATTTATTCTTCTGAATGCTCTGAACTTCTTGGATCTGTTACTTGAAGTCTTTTTTGACTCGGGGGAAACACTCAGTCATTATCTTTCCAAATATTTCTTTGTTCTCTCCATTCTCTCTCTTTTCGCCTTCTTGGATTCCAATTGCTCATATATTAGACCATACGACATTGTCCCAAAGTTTTTGAATTCTCTGGCAGTTTTTTTTTTTCTTTACTTTTTGTTTGAATCATTTCTTTTGATTGATAGTTACTTTTGTTACTACATATTTTTTATTTCTGGCCATTTCCATATCATTCTCTGTTACAGTTTCCATCTCTCTGACAAAAATCTCTGTATTTTCTTGTGTGTTATCCACCTTTTACACTAGAAGTTTAACTATATTTTTATGGTTTGTTTGTTTTTAAATTCTCTGCCTGATGGCTCCACTATCTTGGTCACCTGTGAGTCTGGTTCTCTTGATTGCATTGCTTTTTGACAGGAAGTTACCTTGTCTTACATTTTTGTATGTCTCATAATTTTTGGTTGAATACTGAGTTATATAATATTTATACCCGTAATTAGGCACACTCCTTTTATACTACATATTTAATGCAAGGAATTGGCTCAGTTAATGGGGTTTGGGTTGTGTTAGTGCTATATTTACCCCTACCACACAACTGGCCTCAGATTTCTCTAGCAGTATCTTGTGCTTTGGGTAGGGATTGGGTTTTCAGAGAATGTATTTAATGTTCTTTTCAACCCTCGACTTTAGTCTTTTTCTGTAAGTCTAAATCTTGGAGAAGGTTTCCCTTCATCTTCTTTACTCTTTCCCATTAATAGACTGACACTATTTATTCAGTGCTAGCCAGCCTGGTAGTAGTAGGTGGAAACATTCTGTTTCTTCCTTTATCCTCAGTCTTAGTCAATACCTGTCTTTTTGTGTCTTGCAGGTATGTCTTCCTCAATGATTCTGCCTCTTGACCAGCAGTAGTAAACTACTAATGGTCTTGGCTAACAGCAATTTTCTGTCCCTCCTCAAAGATAGAAGATCTCTTTTTCTATTCCTTCTCCTAGCTCCAATGGGTCTTCACCTATGTCTGAGAGAGACAGTATTTATTGTCCTGCCCTCAATGGCTTGAAGTGTTTGTCTCACAGACAAGGTAGGAATAAGGATGCAGGCAGGGCTTTCTTTACCTCCCACTGCTGTTACTCTACTCAGTACCGCATTGCAAAGGAGTTCTCTTTGGCCTACTGCCTTGATCTCAGTCATTCTCGTGAACAATCAATGAGATCCATAGAGGAGACCCTGCCAGTGAATACAAACTGCCTTTCTATTTGCTATTCTCAGGTATTCTATGTTAGAAGTCAGTAAACTATGGCTTGTTAGACCAATCATCTGTTTTTGTAAATAAATTTTCAGTGGAAACTTATGACAGCTACACCTAGTCATTTGCATAATGGCTATAGCTGCTTTTGCATTATAACCACAGAGTTGAGTACTTGCCACAAAATACCTCATAGCTCACAAAGTCTGAAATATTTATTATCTGGCCTTTCAGGAATAAGTTTGCCAATCCTTGTCTTACACTTACCCTACAGTTAGGCTCTAGGAATTCATTAAAAACTTAGGTAATTTCTTTCATTTTTTAATTTAGAAACAAATTTTATTTAAGATATGAAATACAATTCCTAAGATATCAAATTTTCCAGAAAATTGTGGCTATACAATAATGCTTGCCTCTATGATATTAGAACGTGCGTTAGACTCAAATAAAAAACCATGAAACAAACCACCATTCTTTTTTTTTTTTTTTTTT
>NW_012101255.1:1801862-1806954 GCF_000951045.1 Mandrillus leucophaeus
CTATCCATGAGCATGGTATGTTCTTCCATTTGTTTGTGTCCTCTTTTATTTCACTGAGCAGTGACAAACCACCATTCTTAACAACTTGAGAAAAGATAGAATACCTAAGGGACAACATAGATGGACTTGCAGAGGATGGGCTATTTTACTTCAAAGCAACATTAAAAGAAACAAAGAACACAAATCTGTGGATTTTCAGGTATACACATTACCCACTTGTTTGGTGGTCATGTTGTTTTCCCATGCTGTACCCCAGGTGAGCTCACTTACTCATCTCTTAATGAAGTCACCTGTCTCTTCTTAGTTTTCAGGTGGTTTGTTGCCCTTATGAACTCAACTCTCTGATGCATTCAAGAAAACTTACTATATCCATAGTTCTAAGAGCTCAGGAAAATAAAAGAAAAAGAAGAGTTATGATTTTGTACAGTTGCTGGCATTTTGTGAATTTTTTTTTTCATTGGCATTGTTTTAGGAGTGATGTTTTTTCCAATTTCCAACATTCTCAGAGAAGCCTCTCAATATACATTTAATATGATATGTAGTTTTTAAAACTTTAATCATTAGAAAGTTGGTAACCAATATTTAATACAGATGCTATAGATAAGACATAATTAGGTATACCATGAGAAGTATCTCTAAAATTTGAGGACAAGTCTAGAAAGTGACACAACATAAAGCTTATGTAAAAATGGAAAAGATTTAGTCTTTGGGGGAAAAAAAGGATTATATAGCATTGTTAGCTTAGTAAACTACTGGATTAAAGTACAGACCCCTTAATATGGGAGGACATGGACTATGAGCCCAAATCCAGGTTCTTCCACTGTACTTTCCTAGCCATGTTATAAAGCATCTTCTTTTTCATGAGGATATTGTAAAGATTATAGGACATATGCTTAATAACTACCAGAAATAAAAGTCCTCCTAAATACCAAAAGAAATGCCAAAAAAAAAAAAAATTCTACCTAGAGAAAGTGTATATATACATAAATATGCTTGTATATACATAAATATATGCATAGAATAAATATAACGTAAAACCACATGACAGACCCAGTGTCACAGGGCAGACTCCAAAGCTGAGGTTCAGCCCAGGAGGCTTTGGCTTTGTGCAGGAAGGAATTCAAGAGCAAGCCCACAGAGTAAATTGAAAGTTTACTGAGAAAGTAAAGGCAAAAAGGGTGGCTTCTCCATAGGTAGAGCAGCCCCAAGAGCTGGTAGCTGGCTATTTTTATGGTTATTTCTCGATCACACACTAAACAAGAAGTGGATTATTCATTAGTTTTCTGGGAAAGGAGCTGGTAATTCCCAGAACTGAGGGTCTCTCCCGCCTCTCCTCTTTCAGACCATATAGGGTAATTTCCCATGTTATCATGGCATTTGTAAACTGTCATGGTGCTGGTGGCAATTTCCTTTAGTATGCTAATATATTATAATTAGTGTATAATAAGCAGTGAGGATGACCAGAGGTGCTTTCATAATCATTTTGATTTGGGGAGATTTTGGCCAGCTTCTTTACCACATCGTTTTATCAGCAGGGTCTTTGTGACTGCGGGAGTCTCTCTCTGACACCCAGGCTGGAGTGCAGTGGCCCAATCTCGGCTCACTGTAAGCTCTGCCTCCCGGGTTCACGTCATTCTCCTGCCTCAGCCTCCCATGTAGCTGGGACTACAGGCACCCGCCACCACACCCAGCTAATTTTTTGTATTTTTAGTAGAGACGGGGTTTCACCGTGTTAGCCAGGATGGTCTTGATCTCCTGACCTCGTGATCCACCCGTCTCTGCCTCCCAAAGTGCTGGGATTACAGGGGTGAGCCACTGCACCCAGCCCATGACTGTGATATTCTAAAAGCAGTCCTGCCAAACTCCTGTCTCACTGAGAACCAAATGAATTGGCTGTTTGATTAAAGTAAGGAGAATTTCATGCCTTTGAAAAATTCAGATTCGCTTGCAAAGCAAAATACAACTCTAATCTGTGTTTATGAAAATATTCAAAAGAAGGAGACTCAGAAAGATGATGATTCAGAGAAGATGATGGCAAATAAAAATGTAAATAAATGAATAAATAAACAGCAAGAATCACAATTTTGACTTCAGACAGGGCATAATTTAGACCAAAAGATATAAATTAAGAACAAAAAAAGTATACTTTGTAAAGCTAAAGTCTAAAATATATAATGAAAATGGTATTAATGTATTTAAAATAATATGTAACATGAAATAAAATATAAATAGATAAAATAATATATAAAACAATATAGCAGCTATTTTATAAAGCAGAAACTGGAAGAAGTAAATTAAGAAAAAGATAACAGACACAAACTAATAATAATAGACCAACACACACATGTCAAACCTAGAAAAATCAAATGGGAAAAATTAGAAAAGATGTCAAAGTTCCAAATAACATAAAGTAGATCATATAAAATTATATTAAACTCTCTAGCACAGTAAATGAGACCTTGCCTTATTTTCAAATGGACATGGAACATTTGTGAAAATTGTCAATATGAAAGTCCACAAAGAAAGCCTCAATAAAGATGAAAAACTAGAGGTCTGTTCCAAGACGGCCGAATAGGAACAGTTCCAGTCTGGTCTGCATCTCCCAGCATGATCAATGCAGAAGGTGGCTGATTTCTGCATTTCCAACTGAGGTACCTGGTTCATCTCACTGGGACTGGTTGGACAGTGGGTACAGCCCACGGAGGGTGAGCCAAAGCAGAGCGGGGCGTTGCCTCACCCAGGAAGTACAAGGGGTTGGGGATTTCCCTTTCCTAGCCAAGGGAAGCCATGACAGACTGTACCAGGAAAATCAAGACACTCCTGACTTAATGCTGCTCACTGCTAGCACAGCAGTCCCAGATCGAACTGCAAGATGGCAGCCAGACTGGGGGAGGGGTGTCCACCATTGCTGAGGCTTGAGTAGGTAAACAAAGTGGCTGGGAAGCTCGAACTGGGTGGAGCCCACCACAGCTCAATGAGGCCTGCTGCCTCTGTAGACTCTACCTCTGGAGGCAGGGCATAGCTGAACAAAAGGCAGCAGAAACTTCTGTACACTTAAACGTCCCTGTCTGACAGCTCTGAAGAGAGCAGTGGTTCTCCCAGCATGGTGTTTGAGCTCTGAGAATGGACAGACTGCCTCCTCAAGTGAGTCCCTGATACCTGTGTAGCCTAACTGGGAGACACCTCCCAGTAGGGGCCAACTGACACCTCATACAACCAGGTGCCCCTCTGAGACAAAGCTTCCAGAGGAAGGATCAGGCAGCAATATTTGCTGTTCTGCAATATCTGCTGTTCTGCAGCCTTTACTGGCGATACACAGGAAAACAGGGTCTGGAGTGTACCTCCAGCAAAAACTAACAAACCTGCAGCTGAGGGACCTGACTGTTAGAAGGAAAACTAACAAATAGGAATAGTATCAACATCAACAAAACGGACATCCACACCAAAACCCCATCTGTAGGTCACCATCATTAAAGAACAAAGGTAGATAAAACCACAAAGATGGGGAGAAACTAGAGCAGAAAAGCTGAAAATTCTAAAAACCAAGTGCCTCTTCTTCTCCAAAGGATCACAGCTGCTTTCCAGCAATGGAACAAAGCTGGATGGAGAATGATTTTGATGAGTTGACAGAAGTAGGATTCAGAAAGTCGGTAGTAATGAACTTCTCAGAGCTAAAGGAGGATGTTGAACCCATCACAAGGAAGCTAAAAACCTTGAAAAAAGATTAGACGAATGGCTAACTAGATTCAACAGTGTAGAGAAGACCTTAAATGACCTGATGGAGCTGAAAACCATGGTATGAAAACTACATGACTCACGCACAAGCTCCAGTAGCCGATTCAATCAAGTGAAAGGAAAGATATCAGTGACTGAAGACCAAATGAATGAAATGAAGTGAGAAGAGAAGTTTAGAGAAAAAGGAGTAAAAACAAACAAACAAACCTTCCAAGAAATATGGGACTATGTGAAAAGACCAAATCTACATTTGATTGGTGTACCTGAATGTGATGGAGAGAATGGAACCAAGCTGGAAAACACTCTTCAGGATGTTATCCAGGAGAACTTCCCCAACCTAGCAAGGCAGGCCAACATTCAAATTCAGGAAATACAGAGAATACCACAAAGATACTCCTTCAGAAGAGCAACACCTAGACACACAATTGTTGGTTCACCAAAGTTGAAATCTAGGAAAAAATGTTAAGGGCAGCCAGAGAGATAGGTCGGGTTACCCACAAAGAGAAGCCTATCAGACTAACAGCAGATCTCTCAGCAGAAACTCTACACACCAGAAGAGAGTGGGGGCCAATATTCAACATTCTTAAAGAAAAGAATTTTCATATCCAGCCATACTAAGCTTCATAAGTGAAGGAGAAATAAAATCCTTTACAAGGTTAACAAGCAAATGCTGAGAGATTTTGTCACCACCAGGCCTCCCTTACAAGAGCTCCTGAAGGAAGCACTAAACATGGAAAGGAAAAACCAGCACCAGCCAATTCAAAAACATGCCAAATTGTAAAGATCATCGATGCTAGGAAGAAACTGCATCAACTAAAAGGCAAAATAATGAGCTAACATCATAATGACAGGATCAAATTCACACATAACAATATTAACCTTAAATGTAAATGGGCTAAATGCCCCAATTAAAAGACACAGACTAGCAAATTGGATAAAGAGTCAAGACCCATCAGTGTGCTGTATTCAGGAGACCCACCTCATATGCAGAGACACAGATAGGCTCAAAATTAAGGGCTGGAGGAAGATCTACCAAGCAAATAGAAAGCAAAAAAAAAAGCAAGGGTTGCAATCCTAGTCTCTGATAAAAACAGACTTTTAACCAACAAAGATCAAAAGAGACAAAGAAGGCCATTACATAATGTTAAAGGGATCAATTCAACAAGAAGAGCCAACTATCCTAAATATGTATGCACCAAATACAGGAGCACTCATATTCATAAAGCAAATCTTTAGAGACCTACAAAAAGACTTAGACTCCCACACAATAATAATGGGAGACTTTGATACCCAACTGTCAACATTAGACAGATCAATGAGACAGAAGGTTAACAAGGATATCCAGGAGTTGAACTCA
>NW_012101255.1:1807389-1808604 GCF_000951045.1 Mandrillus leucophaeus
CAATTAAAAGAACTAGAGATGCAAAAGCAAACACATTCAAAAGCTAGCAGAAGGCAAGAAATAACTAAGATCACAGCAGAACTGAAGGAGATAGAGACATGAAAAACTCTTCAAAAAATCAACGAATCCAGGAGGTGGTTTTTTGAAAAGATCAACAAAATTGATAGTCCACTAGCAAGACTAATAAAGAAGAAAAGAGAGAAGAATCAAATAGATGCAATAAAAACGATAAAGGGGATATCACCACCGATCCCACAGAAATACAAACTATCATCAGAGAATACTATAAACAGCTCTATGCAAATAAACTGGAAAATCTAGAATAACTGGATAAATTTCTGGACACATACACCTTCCCAAGACTAAATCAAGAAGCTGCTGAATCCCTGAACAGATCGATAACAGGCTCTGAAATTGAGGGAATAATTAATAGCCTACCAACCAAAAAAAGTCCAGAACCAGATGGATTCACAGCTGAATTCTACCAGAGGTACAAAGAGGAGCTGGTACCATTCCTTCTGAAACTATTCCAATCAATAGAAAAAGAGAGAATCCTCCCTAACTTATTTTATGAGGCCAGCATCACCCTGATACCAAGCCTGGCAGAGACACAACAAAGAAAGAGAATTTTAGACCAATATCCCTGATGAACATCGATGTGAAAATCCTCAATACAATACTGGAAAACCAAATCCAGCAGCACATCAAAAGGCTTATCCACCACAATCAAGTTGGCTTCATCCCTGAGATGCAAGGCTGGTTCAACATACACAAATCAATAAACATAATCCATCACATAAACAGAACCAAATACAAAAACCACATGATTATCTCAATAGATGCAGAAAAGGCTTTTGACAAAATTCAACAGCCTTTCATGCTAAAAACTCTCAATAAACTAGGTATTGATGGAATGTATCTCAAAATAATAAGAGCTATATATGACAAACCCACAGCCAATATCATACTGAATGGGCAAAAACTGGAAGCATTCCCTTTGAAAACTGACATAAGACAAGGATGCCCTCTCTCACCACTCCTATTCAACATGGTGTTGGAAGTTCTGGCCTGGGCAATCAGACAAGAGAAAGAAATAAAGGGTATTCAATTAGGAAAAGAGGAAGTCAAATTGTCCCTGTTTGCAGATGACATGATTGTATATTTAGAAAACCCCATTGTCTCAGCCCAAAATCTCCTTAAGCTAATAAGCAACTT
>NW_012101255.1:1810189-1821757 GCF_000951045.1 Mandrillus leucophaeus
GTGATAGACTGGATTAAGAAAATGTGGCACATATACACCATGGAATACTATGCAGTCACAAAAAAGGATGAGTTCATGTCCTTTGTAGGGACATGGATGAAGCTGGAAACCATCATTCTGAGCAAACTATCACAAGGACAGAAAACCAAACACCGCATGTTCTCACTCATAGGTGAGAATTGAACAAGAAAACACTTGGACACAGGAAGGGAAACATCATACACTGGGGCCTTTCAGGGGGATCGGGGATGGGGGAGAGATAGCATTAGGAGAAATACCTAATGTAAATGACGAGTTAATGGGTGCAGCAAACCAACATGGCACATGTATACATATGTAACAAACCTGCACGCTGTGCACGTGTACCCTGGAACTTAAAGTATAATTTAAAAAAAGAAAAAAAAGATTAAAAAATAGTTGTAATGCCATGATCAATTGAAAATATATTCACAAATTCTTTAATATTTCTATTATCTAGAGATGGAGTCTGTATTTCCTCCCCTTGAACCAGCGCAGGACTTTGTGGTTGCATTTTATAACTCTAGTCTGTAGAGCGCATTTGTCCCTGAAAATTCAGGCATTGCAATGCCCTTACTTAAATGGTTTGACAATTATCTCAGCACTTAGCATCACTTTTGCCCCTTTTACACTTTTTTCTGGTATAACGGGGTGGGAAGCCTGGGAACTACATTTCCTACAATCCCACCCCATCAGTGACAGTAGAGATAAAAAATGAGAGGCACACAAGTAATATTCAAACGATGGAAAGGCCATGCACGATGGCTCATGCCTGTAATCCCAGCACTTTGGAAGGCTGAGGTAGGTGGATCACTTGAGGTCAGGGGTTCAAGACCAGCCTGGCCAACATGGCATCACCCCATCTCTACTAAAAATGCAAAACTTAGGCAGATGTAGTAGCACATGCCTGTAATCCCAGCTACTAGGGAGGCTGAGGCAGGAGAATTGCTTGAATCCAGGGGGTGGAGGTTGCAGCGAGTTGAGATCTCACCACTGCACTCTAGCCTGGGCAACAGAGCAAGACTCGGTCTCAAATTAAATAAAGGTGGAAAGGAGGCCGAATTGTTGCAATAGAAATCCTGGTGGCAGACTAGCAGCAATTGCTAGGTGCGGCTACCTCAGACTTCATACTCCTCCATTATTCTGCTTTTCAGGGGCTGTGCGATGACTGTGACGTCAGCAGTAGCATCCTGCACTTTGCTATAATCTATTGATTCCCTATATTAAGTTTCTTTCTGCTAGAAATATTTAACATAGTTTTGTTTCATGACTACACACTCTGACAAATACACCTGAGAACAGTCATGAGGGTGTCTTACCTAGCAAATGGAGCTGGGCAGCCCATTCTTCCTTTACCAGAAAAGAGACAATCCAGTGTCTGGAAGTCAAAATTGCTAGGATACACTTTTTCTATTACATGGGAGGGTTGGAGGGGAGTGTTGCTATACTAAAACGAAATCCTCCCACACCATGATGTTCAAAGACTAAAGGGGGTGGATATTTCCAACAGACATGCTATGTGCTTGAATGTCAGCTTATTACACACAGGGGTGAAGCAGGATTTTATAAAGAAAGAGAATTCTGTGTGAGCCATCCCTAGGGAGATATTATAAATCAAATCCTGATTCAGGCATTTCTGTGTCCTCAAGCCAAACACTATCTAGTAGTGTCCCAGACCCCATTTAAAGTCCTAACAAGAGAATTGTAATACCGATAAATAAATTCTGACAGAAATGAGGTCATTGTTTTGTTGTCATAACAAAAGGATGTTAGTTTGCACAATGTCTGGAGGAGGCACGTGTCCATGCATTTTCAGGCTTTGTCCAGTAAAACAGTGTGCCTGTGACAATTAGTACTGACTTTTTACATAAACATGTGCTTAGAAAGAAGGATAATTTGTTATGATAATTATAAATATAGGATTAAAGAGGAAAAAGTACTTTTCTGTTCTATTGTATACATTCTATGGCAGTAGACTAGACAGCTAATAATTCAGACATCTGAGAGGACCACCTACCAGAACAGAGGGTCTTTACTCTTCCGACAAATAAACTAGCAGGTACCCAAAGATTGAGGCCCAGAAGAAAACAGAGAAAGAGGCTTTGTTTTAAAATGTACTGGGATTTGTTTTGATTGCGTATGGTAAGACATGTGAGTCTGACAATGACTGTTATGAAGGAAGAAGTTGTTTGCACTCTCAGTTCCCTAGAAATAGGAGGCACAGCAATGCAGGGGAGTCACTTGTGGAAGCCAGGCAGGGAGCACAGGGGAAAAGCAGGGGCCAGTGCCTTTGTTGTGGTTTTGTGGGAAGGAATGCGCAAGGCAGGAAAATAGGCTAAGCAGGTTTAGAATTATCTAGTTGAATCATTGCAGCAGGCTCTGGGGTGTAGGAGCTGTTCAGAATTGTCTAGCACCTCACCCTGGGGTGATTAGGGCAAGAAACTATTGGCCTGGAGTGGAAGGGTCCCACAGAGGTGGGGGTCGAGTTAGGGTAGGCTTTCAATTGCTTAGTTTGCATGTAAAAGAGACCCTCCCAGGTAACACTGTTTGGTATCTGTAGGAATTAACTAACGCTGGGAGAGGCCATCCCTCCGGATCTGTGATGCCCTAGATGCCAGAGCATCAGGAATACAGAAAATAAGAAAATAAAATTCAAATAGGTTTACAGTGAAAGTTTTTCTTATCACTTCCCAACCATACACTCCAGCATGACTCCCAGAATTTCTATAGTCCTGGTTTACAGATGATAATCTCATAGAGGCAGAGTGACTAGGCTTCTCAATTTATTCATATGGATAATAAAGTGATTCAAATATGAGTATTTATTATAAGGCCATAAAGTCATTTCACAAAAAAATGAGGCAGAGGTGAATCTCCAAGGAATAGGAGCTGAGATCCAGGGAACCACTGAAGACAGAAGTTTCTCTCTCTTTGTCTCAACCACATATAATCTTTCTCATCTATGATCATTGGCTACTGTCCATAGACAGGCTCAAAATGCCCAGGGCCCAACCCTACAGACCCATTTACTTCATAGGCCCACATCCATTTGACTATAGACTCTGTGCCTCAGAAAACACATTTGACTACAGGCTAGCCAACAGATTGACAGCCACCTGGATAGGTGTTGGTCCCTGGTCCAATCAGTAATGGGAAAAGGCTATGACATGAGACAAACTGAAACAGAGAGACTCATCTCTTCAGCAAGGGTGAGCGTGGAGCTGACAGCGCTGTAGATAGGCCAGGCAGGCACCCTGAAACCACACCATCTCTGTTAGCTAAGAGATATAATTCTTCTTGACATTGAAGAAATTGCTAAAAATTCTGACAGGACTTGTGGCTGTTAACCTGTTCAGAGGGAAAGATGGTAGTACCGAATGCTGCTCTCTAAATATTCCCAACTGTCTGCCCTCTGGCACATAGCACTCTATGGCTCCCAGTGGTTGGTGGAGGCCATGTAACTATTCTGGGCAATGAGCTAAAAGCGCAAACAATGCGTGCCACTTTCCTGTTGAACATTTATCTCTTGGCATGATTTTCTCTGAGTTCTCTTTGTCCCCTGCCATGGTAGCATCCTCCTGATGGTGACTGCTCTATCAGCCTGGGACCCAAAGCAGGGACAACCACATGGGTTGTCAGAAGAACAAGAAATCAACTTTCTTGTTAGCCACAGAGATTTGGAGTTTGTTATAGCATAACACAACCAATGCCAACTGGTTTAATATATCCAAAAATGATGCTTATTAAGTAGAACCCAGCAAATGCTATTAACTCTTTAATCATCCCTCAGTTCTGGGGAGAGCAGAGGAGACCTTATGCACTACGTTTTCTACTAGTCATCTCAAATCTTTCTTAATCTACCATTTGTGGGGTAGGGTTTCACTTCCCTGCTTCCTAATTCATAAACCATCATGTTTTTCATTATTTGGTCAGATTTCTGATTTTCTAGCTGATATCTCCCATTCTAATCCAAATTTGCTTTCTCCGCTCTGCCAGGGAGTTCTCATGACATGTAGCGAGGGCCTCACTTTGTGGCAACTTTATAAGCCTCTCATTAAACATTGGCACTGCCTCCGTTGCCTTCTGCACCGATTCTCCAAGGACCGGACCCCTGCCTACTCCCCAACTCAGCCAGCTTACACCTTGACCCTCTCACCTGATTTCTACCAGCCTTTCCTCAGCTGATTTCTTTCTGGGGAAAGGCTGGTAGAAATCAGGTGAGAGGGTCAGGCCATAAGCTGGCTAACAATTTCATGCATTAATTTATACAAGAGTCATAGATATCATCTAATCTATCACTCTATTATCTATCTGACACTATGCATTAACGTTCTCAAAAGGCAAATTCCAACTAGAACAGTATTTCTCAAATACCAATCAGTGGGTCAGAAGCAATAGAATTAGCTCAGTAATTCACTAGAACTCCAGGGTAGGTGCTTTAGTAGGTCTAAAAAAAATAAAGCAGAACATTTCTATGTTTGTTTGTTTGTTTTTATGACTTCCCCCAGGTGAGTCTGATGCATGAAAAAGTTTTGAAGCCCTGGAACAGATCATTCTGTAGCTGCTTGAACTTCATAATTTGAACGATTTACCTCACCCTCGAGGCGGGCCTGGCTTTGCTGATCCCTTGTTTCAATTTTGGCAATGTTTACCTTCTGCTCTGGCCAGGAGCTCCCAGGATGCCAGTAAACCAGACCTTACCACTCACCTCTGTATATAATGGCATTTCAAATTCCTTATTCACTTTTTGTACTTCTGGCTTATAAACATATTGGTGATTTTATATTATGATTTTTACAAATGGATGAAATATGGTTTCTGGGCCTATAAAGTCAAGCACTAGATCCTAGATTCAAGGTCTCTCTACCAATTTGCCAAAACCCACTGAAGTACTGCTTAAAGTTCTCAACTGGTCTTACCTCCTAACAATTGATAATTCACATAGCAGTTGTCAAACCATCATGTGAATTAACCAGTAAATCCCATTCTCTGGCAGTACTAAAGATTCTTTTAGAGAAAAACTATAGCATAATATAAGCCAAGATTCCAAAAACAGATTGCCTGATTGAAGTCCTAACTCCGCTGTTTATTAGCTGGTGATCTTGCACAAGTTACTTGGCTTGCCTGTGTCTCAGTTTTCTACTTCCTAGGCTTCTTACAAGAGTTAAAGGGCCTAGAAGAAATCTTGTGCTTAGTATGTATTCAGTGGACATTTAACCATTACCATGATTCTTACTTTTTAGTTATAGGCTATTTATTTATAACCACTTATATATAAAACTTTCAACTACATACTTACCTTTGGGTACCTCTTGTAATTGATTCACCAGTAACTCACATGTCATTATGCTCTCTCATGCTAAAGCTCAGTCAGTAAGTAAATTGTTTATTGGCCTCTAAGGGCATGCATACCTCATTCAACTGTCATAATCCAAATGCATGCAGATGTCAAGTAAAGCAAGCTAGTAAAAACTATGGCCAACTGGGGAACACAAGCTTCATTTAAAAGGCCAGCCACTTCTCAGTCCAGCCTAATATTTCCATGCCTGAATGCAAACCCAATGCTTCCTTCTGACTTTTCAAAAAGAAGCCAAAAATTTAGACTTTCATGGTAGATTTCCCAATTTGTAAATGTTGTCAAAGAAAAAAAGAAAGAAAGGAAGAAAGAAAGAGAGGAAGGAAGGAAGGAAGGAAGGAAGGAAGGAAGGAAGGAAGGAAGGAAGGAAGGAAGGAAGGAAGGAAGGAAATTCTTAAAAGTTATGCTGGCCAAAACATATATATAAGCCAATTTGATCCACAGCTGCCAATTGACTCCCTGTGCAATTAAAAAAAAAAGTCAAATATAAAATTGAATATGTGTACTGATGCAAAAAAGGAATATGAAACCCGATAATATCAGCTTGGTCAAATTAAATATGCATATAATTCCCTAAAAAATATGTATTTAATACATTCTTTATTAGAATCAACATAAAGAAAATAGAAAAAAATGGGTATTTATGTTTTAATCCTAAAACCAATGCAAAGGTTGTGGTAAAACCTGATGATGATCATCTTCTATGAAATAGAATGTTATTTTCACACTCGTAACAGGAAGCGAGCAAAGATGTGTTTAAGAACCTAAATGCTGGATTCAGATTGCCTGAATTTAGATCTTAGCTCTTATTGCGTGAATACTCTCTGATGTCTTCATTTGGATTGTTTCTCCAACCTGTCTGTGCCTCAGTTTCCTCACCTGTGAAATGGATATAAGAACAGCACTTACCTCATAGGTAGTTCTCTGACAATTCAATGACTTAATTATTATAAAGCATTTAAAACAGTGCCTAGCATATGGTAAGCGCTATATAAATATTTGTTAAATAAATTATCACTTTTATTCAACCAAAATTTTACTTCCTAGATACTTGTAAAATATCATAAGGCAGGCTAATATTTTTTTAAACACTACAAATTCAGCTACAGGAAACCAAATTCACTCCAATGCTTTAAACTAGAGCTAAATGTTCAAGTGAATATTACTGTTGTTGGTGACAACTCTCCAGCACTAGGATATAATTCTAACAGAAGGAAAAAATGCAAGTTGTTGTCAAGGACAATTGAGTATCTGATGGCTTGATGGCTTCTGAGGTCTCTTTTATATATCTATAAAAGTGTTATTTGTCTTACTTGGCAGTGAAGCTCATGGAAAACTGAACTCTCTCCCTAGAGTCCTTAGGTTTTTATTAGATTCAGGATTTCCTGAAGCCCATTCACATACCTCAAATTAAGAAGGCCCAAGTTAGGACATTTTGTGATTTTGTTATTCTAGTTAGTTGATGCCTAAAGTCTAGGCAGCATGCCCTGGGACATGAGGTGCAGAGGTACAGGCCTTAACAAGCAGCACCAGGTAGGAGAAATGGGAGGAAAGTCACTCTCACGGTCAAGGCTGTTTATTCCCTCTCCTAGAGGGCCACAGGGTGAGAAGATATATGGCAGACACACATAAGAGCAATAACTCAAGCCTACCCTATGAATGACCTACCATCTAAGAAAAATGTGTGTTAGGAGTTCTGAGCTAAGGAATTCAGGAGTGACGAACCCAGAGATTCACTCCTTCTCTATGAAGAACATATGAATCCCTGGCCCATCCCTTAGAATGCAGGTCATACAGAAGATTGAGGACCTATGTTTTGGGTTAAATGGAGTTTGCTAGGTGGAGGTTACTAGGTGGAGGGGGTTAAATGAACATTGTTATATAAACTGCATGTTCTTTACAAGTGGTAGCACTTTTCCTGTCCATCCGACCACTCCTGGACTGCCCTGTGTGTAAGTCCTCGATAAAGTCTATATCTTATTCACTTGGGTCTCTTCTTTGGGCTCTTGGACACGGTGCATTGGTGCCTTCCCTGTTGAAGTCAGTAGGGGTCTGGCACCACAGTAGAGCACTTCTCTAGAATTAAGAAACTTGGGGCTCTGGTCTGGACATTGGTACTAACAAGTTGTGCAATCCTGGCCAAGTATCTTCCACTCTGGGGGGAAGCACCTTTAGAAGGTATTTCCTTGAAATCAGGTGGTTTGACCAGGTGATCTTCAAGATCCTTTGAACAGTATGTGTCCTCTTTATACTAGAGTGAAACTGTTACCAGAAAGGGGTCCCAATCCAGAACCCAAGAGAGGGTTCTTGGATCTTGCTCAAGAAAGAATTTGAGGTGAATCTACAGTGTTAAGTAAAAGCAAGTTTATTAGGAAAGTAAAGGAATAAAGAATGGCTACTCCATAGGCAGAGCAGCTCCGAGGGCTGTTGATTTCCCATTTTTATGGTTATTTCTTGATGACATGCTAAATAAGGGGTGGATTATTTATACTCTGCTTTTTAGACCATATATGGTAACTTCCTGACATTGCCATGGTATTTGTAAACTATCAGGTGCTGGTGGGAGTGCAGCAGTGAGGAAGACCAGAGGTCACTCTCATTACCACCTTGGCTTTGGTGGGTTTGGACTGGCTTTTATACAGCAACCTGTTTTATCAGCAAGGTCTTTATGACCTGTATCTTGCGCTGATCTCCTATCTCTCTCTGTAACTAAGAATGCCTTAGCCTCCTGGGAATGCAGCCCAGTAGGGCCCAGCCTCACTGTACTCAGCACCTTTTCAAGATGGAGTTGCTCTGGTTCAAACACCTCTGATAAAAGAAAAAGGCAAGTCTTGAAAGTATGTGTTTGGACCAGAAGAACGTCAAAGCTATTCATATGGGTTACATTTTCAATGATTTATTTGTTTAATTTAAATAAGAAATATTGCACCATACTTAACTATTTAAACAGCACAAAGGATTGTATAATAATGAAAAAATTATTTCTCCTCCTCTGCCTTCCTCATACTTTGGTTTTCCTTCCCCAGGTTACCAGGGATATGCATACCTCTCCCCACTCCCCTTTCAATGTTTAAACCACATATGGTAACAGATATATGTATTATTTTGCTTCTTGATTTTTTTTCATTATCAGGATATTTTAGAGCACATGCCATGCCAGTACATATGCATCTAGTTTACTCTTTTTAAGGTCACATTGTATTTCATTACATAGATATACATATTACATAGATATGAATAAAACTGTTTCCCTATTAAAGAATATTTATATTTACAAAAGAGCCACCAGCATTTTGCAACAATGAGCAATTCTAAATAAACCCCTGTATACACCTCTTTATACAGATGGACCTGATGAAAGGGAAGAGTACTTGGTTTTCTGGGGATTCTTAGATTCTTCATAATAGAGATGAAAAAGAGGAAATAGTATGTTTCTGGCTAAGGAAGTAGACTAAGTTCTCATTTAGAGAACTATTTAACCCATGTACCTCAGACAATTAGATTTTTCTTCCTCTACTTTAGCAAGAAACAACATTTAGTTCTTTGTTTTAAAGAAAAAATTATCAAAACCTTCTAGGGGTCATAAGATGGTTTCAAGATTCTTCTTGGTAAGCTGCTTGTTGTTCTGATTCCAGTCTGTCATTAGTGGGCTGTTTTTCAGCAAAATTGCACTAATATGTTTCACAGAAAATAAATAACAAAGAGATTCTTCTAAGAATGCTAACCAGACTTTATCAAAGAATGTATATTCTCTGAAATATGTTGGCTCAATTTAGAAAGAAAAGAAGAATTTCATCATTCTCTTCCTTGGAACAAATACAATAAATAGTTTTGTTACTCTTAACTTTCCAACAAGTAAACAAAGACTCAGAGGCTATCTAATTTAAAATTATGTTTGGTCAAGAAGTCAACGTTGTTAAGAAAGTACTCATGTGGGTCATTTTTTTGTCTGATTAATTTGCTCACACATCTTGCAGCTTAAACAAACAACATACCAGAGAGTCTAAAATTCCAAGAGCTGGTGTCGATTTGAAGAAATATATACCCTAGTTTAATCCCTTTGCTTAAGAGATTGTGGGAGGGAGCGGGGGCTATGGTAATGCATAATTTGTTATAGATCTGTAACATGAGTAGTCCCAGGCCTTATCAGTTTGTATTTATAAATGGGATTAAATTAACATCATAACTTACATTTCATTGGCTCTAATTCTTCTTGCCTAAGACATGCGTAGGGGTAGGAAAAATGACCTATCTCTACCCTCTTAGGTTCTTTGGCTGGGTTATGAATTAAATTGACATAAATCAGATCATTGGGAGAAAAATAATTTTAATTATGTACATATGCCAGTGGGTCCCACAAAAATATGAGACTCTAAGAAGGAACGGATTATTAAAGCTCCCTTAGTTAGACGGAATAGAAGTTTGGGGCTGCTGGGGTAATGGTAGCCATGAATTACGGTAGGGTGAGAGGAGGAAATGTATGGTGCATAAAAGTTGTCTTATTATGCAAATAAGAGCCCTGAGGTGATAAAAGTTGTCATAGGAGCAGCTTTCTTCCTGGTACAAATACCTATATTAATGAAAATTTCCTTTATAGATATACATTTTCTTTACAAAAGAGCGACTATTAAGAGCCACTCTTGTGTCCACAGTTTTTCAAAGTAACCAGCTCAAAATAATCAATATGCCAAAAAAGCATATTTTGGGGGGGCATATCCTAGTCTTCTACAGTCATATGTTGGGGTGCTGTCTGCAAAACTCGCACCTAGCTCTGGATTGGATTTGGTCTTCTGAGCACCACATTATCTCCTCATAAACACGGATCTGACATTTGCCTGGAGTCCTATTTTCCATGACTCAGATGACCCAAGGACCAACTGGGGAACCCCATATTTCAGACAGATACCAGGCTGTCTTCATCACATTGGAAATGCTTCACCCCCTAAGAATCCAAGTAAAGTCTTTTTCTCCAGCTGATGTCCTCTTGCTAATAACAATTCATTGAACCTATTCAAAGTAGTCTGAAACCATTCAAAATAATTCAGGATAATCGAGGACCACTCTCTTACTTTCCCATACCCTCCCCTACCCTCTACTCCTCTCCAACGCTCCCAACCCTACCTTCTCAACAACCACATTATACATCAGAAAATTATTTTTATTTGACTCTGATTAACAATTACCTTGATCCTACAAAGTAGTGTTAATACCTTTCAGCAATAAATTAAGAAATTTTCCTAGATATACAAAAGTATCAATATAACCAAAATAATTTTCTTCTAGAACCTCCAAATTTTTAAAACATTCGTGTCGATTACTCTCCCAATAGTTGTTTCCTAGTATATCAATTTTTGTGTAGTGTTTACTTTGCAAGTATGCGTGTACTCCAGATTCTTAGAGCATCTTTATTCTAAACTCTTTTAGCAATCAAGTATTTTGTTTGGTGAATTGTCACTGTGCATGTGAAGCTACACCTTATGGGGTGGAACTGCTAGGGAATTACCAGTCACCAATTACTAGAAAATGCTCTGCCTTGAGATACGTGCCTGTGCTTTCACATATATTGGCAAAATGCTGTGATCGATAGCTGTTGAGAGGTTTTATTGTTTGTTTGTTTTTTACTTCTTTGAATTATTCTTCTAGCCTGGCTAGAATGTTCCTTCTGTCTTGTGACTATAATTAACCCAAAGAACTTGGAAGTTAAATCACTTAAATCTACTTGATTTATTCTCCTCAGTGTAAATGCAAATGATTTATTTTTGTTGGGTTACTGTAACTGAACCCTTAAGGCCTTTTTCATGTCTCATGTCTTTTAAATGAAGTTTGGCCAACTTTGGCTTCAGCATTACATTTCTAAAATTTAGTAGGTAGAAACATGTGACTGTATATGAAGACTATGCATGAAAAATGGAATCTATCCACTAGAATTCTCCAAAACTCCTCCTAACAGACTCATTCTGGCTCAAGAATGAAATCACATGCACCATGAGTCCAAAGTTGACCCCTCCAGAGATGACAAATCTGAGTTCTATCATACTATGCCAAACATTTTCATTGGAAAGCTCTGGGATTTCAGTGTGTGACCTCTTTAGGCCAACTTCTGCATCAAGTAGTAGGAAAAATATGTATTCATTGTAGTCCCAGCTACAATGGGAGACTGAGGCAGGAGAATCAATTGAATCCGGGAGGCTGAG
>NW_012101255.1:1822492-1826542 GCF_000951045.1 Mandrillus leucophaeus
TTAATAAGAAAGAAAAACTATACCCCAACTTGTGAATGTGTCCCTAAAATGTAGACAATATACTGAAGATGAGTTAACGTTAAACTTAGGGGAAATGTTTAAGCTTAGTAATAAACAAAGAGATCATTTGTAGCAAATAACGATCCAAGACTAGGAGAGTGCCACTATTTGCACACAGGGACCTAAGCAGTTCACTCACCCTTCTTGTATTAGAAGCAGAATCTCTTCTTTCCAGAGAGATTGGAAGTCTATCCACAAAGATACTAATGGAATCCTTAAAGCCAGCTAATGCTGCTTTATCTTCCATGCTAAGGATCTTGGGTCCCTCACAGAACTTGTTGGGGGCTCAGAAAACATCATTTCATAATATGCCCCTTTGTATTCAAACTGAGAGCATCTGGGAAGTAGCAAATGCAGGGAAGGGAAGGGCTTTCTCTGAGGCTCCTCCATCTAACTAAACTTTTGTAAATTTCTTCCCCACATATCTCATCAACTAAAGAAAATCAGTGTATATCACTGGAAGGATGACTGGAGTTGACACCACACCAGAGGACAGGAGAACTTTGTCCTGGACAACTGTCTGTCCTTCAGGCCCATTCATCTCTATTAAATTTATTTACTCTTCCCCTAACATTGCCTACACCTCTCCTATAAAGAGGAAGAGTGTTTGAGCTTCAACCATCTGGCCCTTGTTTGAGTCACATATTTTGTGTGACTTCCATGCACAAGTGCACATAATAAATATGTACAGCTTTTTTCCTGTTAACCTGTCTATTGTCAGTTTATTTCAGCAGACTCAGTTATTGAACCTTCAGAGGAAACGTTTGAACTTTCCAACAAACCTAAAACTCTCTTCATCCTCCTTCTCCCCTTCCCGCACCTTTTGTTAGTCTCCTTCATTCATACATTGAACAAATAAGTGTTTTCCTCCCAAACCCAAATTCCCACTCTTCCTCTCCTTCTCAAAGACATTCCAACGATCATTTGTGTAAGATGACCAGAGAAATGGTTATCCAAACTAGCATGTTATAGACAGAACAAATGGTCAGCCAGACAGGATCCCAAAACATTAGGCAATAAAACATGACTTCTATGAAAGCAGGAACTTACCCTCCTATGTATAACTACTTAACAATCAAGCTTCTCTACATCTTTAATCTGAAACTCACCTACCATTTCCCCTACCTTCCTCTCAAAGACTGGAGAGGAGATTGTGTTAGCATTCTTCTTATTCTCCAGTGCTATGTACTGAAATCTTTTTTCTTTGAAACACATTCCATGACTCTCTCTGTTCCTTTCTCTCTCTCTCTCTGTCTCTCTTTCTCTCTCTCTTCCTTACTCTCTTCTTTTCCCCTCTACTGTATTTCTTTAACAAATTTTGCTGCTGTTTACTAAAGCTTCTTATATCTTGTTCAGTTTTTCTCTTCAGTTTTTGTATGATTTCAATATGCAAGCAGAAAATCTGTTCTATAGCATAACCTTTTCCTTAGCGTAATTGTTCTGTTTCTTCAAAACTCCCATGAGAGGGCAAGGGAAAGTGTGCTCATTGAGCGCATTTTTCAGCTTAGTTTTGCACAAAGAAAGTTATGATTCCAAAGACCTTCATACATTTTGGATAGTCCCACATTGTTTTAGTCCAAGTTAGTGGTACTTTTACCCATGGAAGTCTCTAAATTGTTTTTAATAATTTTCCTGTGAATCTGATTAGCGTACATGTCATTTGACAAAATTCACACCATTGGCTACAGAAAAATAAAGATCAAGCTTTTAAAGAATGTAACTTAGTTTTACTCAGAATTCTCACTGAGGATTAACCAGCAGGGCCTATGTAGCCCTAGAGCAGTTCCGTCAGACTGCTGCAGCCCAGTATTTTATCCCACTGCTCATATACAGGTAGAGAAGGTTCAGTATGTGTGAAATCACATTAAACTTGCTCAGAAGTTACACTGAGGCAGAATCATATCAAGGTTTGAGTGTGAGGGCACATCTGGTTATAGATTACAGAGATGTAATCACTAACCCCTTGAGATGTTTTTTATTTGCAGGGAAAAGCAAGGACTAGAGTCATTCTTCTTTTAAGGAATATAGTGACTCAGGCCAGAGACATGGGGGGCTGTGTATTCTATCCTGTCTTGTGTTCAAAGCATTTCTGCAGAGAGTTGCACGTTGTTACAGAGGCAGGCACTTTGTGAAATCATGCTGGCAAGCAGAAATGAGTAAACATGGCTTCTTACATTTGCTCCTTTATCTTACAACACCCATAATTCTTTTGAGACAGGCCGTGTTCTCTAGACTCAATCAGTGCTACTTTGGTTAGGTCAGGCTGCTGGGAGGCAAGACCCTTATGATTCCTAGCAGACTTTTGCAGGCTCAGAGGTATACCAGGGACCACTTTAATTCCTTCAGAGGTCTTAACTAGAGTTCTTTCAGCCACAAGCTTGATTTGATCATTTCCTTAATCCCAATATTACTTTGATAATTTTTTAACTGCCTCAACTAGATGAAGATGATAAATAGCTTTATATTTTCAACTGTGTAAGTCCTAGTTGTTCTCTATTTCCTCTAAATTCCGCTTGCGAAGTGGCCAGTGTTTTGTCTGTCCCATCTATTAAGCATTTTATCATCTGCAGCTAGTAAAAGACAGTTGATCATTTTAATATTTTGTGTAGAAATCTTGCTCAAATCCAAGAAGTTTATTTAAAAACATTTTTCGGTTTTCCAGTTAACCACAGGTGCAGTTTTACACATGTTTTGTCACTATTAATGGGACACAATCTTTCCAGTCTGCTATGGCAGTTCCCTTAGTTCTCTTCCAGCCTTTGCTAAGTTTCCTTGCCAATTTAAAGCCTGTGCTTGTCATCTGAATTAGAAGTTGGTGCCACATTCTTCAGGGGTTTGTTATGCCAGCATTCTGCTTCATGATACCAAATTCCATATCAATTATTTATTGCCACAATGTAGTGCTACATAACAAATCACCCCAAAACTTAGTGGTTAAAATGGAAACCATTTACTATTTCCCACAGATCTCTGGACAGCCTCGAATCCTTGCAAGCTATGAAAATGGCACTAACATATTTATTAAATAAAAAATTGTTAAAATTAAATATTTCACTGAAACTCCAGAGGCATTCCTTAGGCTTTGTATAGTACATGGTTTAAATTTGTTCTGAGGAAATAAGGTCTCAACCTTGTCAGTAGTGATATTTTTTGGTACAATTCAAAGATTGTATGAAATATTTTCTGGATCTGACAAACTATGGAACATCCTGATAAAAATACATGTTTAATGTGACTTTATAACCACTTCCGATGCAAGATAGAAATGAAACTAGACAAGATTTTATATGAACAAAATGCAGATTGATTTATCATAGATAAAATAGGTAATGAACTATTACCTATAGAGTTAGGCGAAATCACAGAAGGTGCCCAAACATGGAGAAAATCGCTTTGGCAAAAATTGAAATGTTTTGCTAGCCTTAGCTATTCATTATGAAGTTGTCTAGTACTAAATATGTTAGCAAAATTTACAAAAAAAAAACACACAAACAAACAGGCTGATCTAAGATGGGCTCTTGACTTTTGTAAAGTATATAATTTTTTAATTTTTATTTTCAGAGTAAAAATACATTCAAACAATGCAGCAAAATGCTATTCCAATAAAATCTTTGGAATTTAAGGGAAAAGCAAAAAGTTTCGTAATTTTGACTAGGAAGAAGAAGTTCATGTATAAGAATCTCAAAAACAACTTTGTGTGTGTGTGCGTGTGTGTGTGTGTGTGTGTTTGTGACAGGTCTCACTCTGTCACCAAGGCTGGAGTGGCGCAATCACGGCTCACTGCAACTTCAAACTTGTGAGCTTAAGCAATCCTCCTGCCTCAGCCTCTGGAGTAGCTGGAACTACAGGAGCACACCACTGTGTCTGGCTACTATTTTTCTTTTGGTTTGTTGTTGTTATTGTTGTTGTTTTAGAGACAGGGTCTAGCTTGTTGCCCAGGCTGATCTCCAACTTCTGTTTTCAAGTGCTCCTCCCACCTTGGTCACCTTG
>NW_012101255.1:1826982-1828880 GCF_000951045.1 Mandrillus leucophaeus
AGAGAGAGAGAAAGAGAGAGACAGAGACAGACACAGAGAGAGCTCTGAAAGAAAGTGGAAGTCATACATTATAAGAAAATTTAAACTAGTTTTAAGAATCTGTGATAGCGATTTGTCGTAACTGATCACGTTCGAATGTTAACATGGTATGAAACATTTTTAGTTCATTTCTGAATCTAAGTATTGCTTTAAGAACTTTTATTGACAATTTTAATAGCTACTGCCTCAAAAGAATAGTTTTTCCAGCTTAAAATAAATAAAAATATTATTTAATGAAAACTCAAGATTATCTTCTCATTAGCTTCATTAGAATGCAGATTATGCGAAAATTTTGATTACAACAATGATATGTGATTTTGCTGAAATAAAGGAAAGCAAATTTCACAAAATATGTAAGACAATTTGTCTTTATATTACCATTTATCCAAAATTGCTGATCCTTCAGCAGAACACTCAGATGTATAACCATAATTGTTACAGGCATCTCTATAACCATAGATGTATACATGACTTTCTACTTTGTATTAGAAAGGTATATTTCTATTTACATTATGAAGCTACATTTATTATATTTTCAGTTATATGAAAATATAGCTTTGTATGTATTTTTTACATACATACAAAGTACAAATTTTGTTAGGGTTGGGCAGGAGCTAGAGATAAAAGTATTGGAGTCATCACTTGGATTCATAGATATGGATGAGCCATAAAACTAATGGGGTCCTTAAAAATTATATAGTGTAACCGCTTCCTCTTAGATATTATGCCAGATGGTTTAACAGTAAAAAGAAGGTCTATCATGACTAACTTCATTTTGCTCCTAACCCCATCACTGCAGTCATTTCTTTTAGGTTAACTGCTTTTGCTTATCTCTGCATGTAGGCAAAGCTAACTATGAGAGGTATTTCATTTATAGTTTAAAGCAAGAATAATAATAGTTTCTTTCCCAGCACTAACTCCCTGAGGAGATAAGAGAGGATGCATGTGACTAACAATGTTATGCTAAAGATTTATAGGAACATTGTGACCTGACTTACATCATCCAAAGCCAACTGATTGAGAAGAAAGAAGATTCAGAACCTCCTCGGACCCTCGTTGCCACCCAGATGTCTGTGGTCATCGGTCTACTGATCTCAATCCCCTCCCTCTTCCCCTAAGATAAAAGGAAAATAAAATTCCTGAAATTCATATTTACTTAAGATATTGCTTTAGGACACTAGTCTGCCATCTTCTCGGTTTGCTGGCTCTCCAAATAAAGTTGCTTTCCTTGCCCCAACACCTTGTCTCTGGATGTATTGGCTGTCATGTGGTGTATTAGTTCATTCTCACATTGCTATAAAGAACTACCTGAGACTGGGTAGTTTATGAAGAAAAGAGGTTTAACTGACTCACAGTTTCTGCATGGCTGGGGAGGCCTCAGGAAATTTACAATCACAGCGGAAGGCATAGGGAAAGTAATCACATCTTCACATGGCTGGCAGGAGAGTGAGAGCAAAGGGGAAAATGCTATACATTTTTGAACAACGAGGTCTCATGAGAACTGACTACCACGAGAACAGCAAGGGGGAAGGAAATCTGCCCCCATGACCCAATCACCTCCCACCAGATCCCTCCCCAAACAATGGGGATTACAATTCAACATGAGATTTGGATGGGGACATAGAGTCAAACCACATGATGCAGTGAATGAGTATGAGCATTGGACTTGGTTACTATGGCATTATTGTCCTGTTCAAAATGATCACAACTTGTTTGAATCACAGCTAAGTCTAGAATTCCTAGTTTTTTCCGTATAATGTTTGAATATAGGTTCTAGATTCTGTAACTTAAAATTCTTGAAATTAAAAGAAGGATACTCAATTAATATTTAAATTGCAAGAACAGAATGCCTTAGATTT
>NW_012101255.1:1828930-1831173 GCF_000951045.1 Mandrillus leucophaeus
TGTGACCTGACTTACATCATCCAAAGCCAACTGATTGAGAAGAAAGAAGATTCAGAACCTCCTCGGACCCTCGTTGCCACCCAGATGTCTGTGGTCATCGGTCTACTGATCTCAATCCCCTCCCTCTTCCCCTAAGATAAAAGGAAAATAAAATTCCTGAAATTCATATTTACTTAAGATATTGCTTTAGGACACTAGTCTGCCATCTTCTCGGTTTGCTGGCTCTCCAAATAAAGTTGCTTTCCTTGCCCCAACACCTTGTCTCTGGATGTATTGGCTGTCATGTGGTGTATTAGTTCATTCTCACATTGCTATAAAGAACTACCTGAGACTGGGTAATTTATGAAGAAAAGAGGTTTAACTGACTCACAGTTTCTGCATGGCTGGGGAGGCCTCAGGAAATTTACAATCACAGCGGAAGGCATAGGGAAAGTAATCACATCTTCACATGGCTGGCAGGAGAGTGAGAGCAAAGGGGAAAATGCTATACATTTTTGAACAACGAGGTCTCATGAGAACTGACTATCACGAGAACAGCAAGGGGGAAGGAAATCTGCCCCCATGACCCAATCACCTCCCACCAGATCCCTCCCCAAACAATGGGGATTACAATTCAACATGAGATTTGGATGGGGACATAGAGTCAAACCACATGATGCAGTGAATGAGTATGAGCATTGGACTTGGTTACTATGGCATTATTGTCCTGTTCAAAATGATCACAACTTGTTTGAATCACAGCTAAGTCTAGAATTCCTAGTTTTTTCCGTATAATGTTTGAATATAGGTTCTAGATTCTGTAACTTAAAATTCTTGAAATTAAAAGAAGGATACTCAATTAATATTTAAATTGCAAGAACAGAATGCCTTAGATTTGTTATTAAAATATTTTTTCGTGAAAAATTGAAACCTCGACAAATATGCCTTCAGATGTGTGTGTGTGTGTGTGTGTGTGTGTGTGATGCCCGTGCTCCAAGGCATTTTATATCTGAAACATTTTAAGGTTGAAAATTATTTCTTGTATTTGACATCTGATTAACATTTCCTCAAATTAAAGTGCAGCTGACCCTTAAGCAACATGAGTTTGAACTATATGGATCTACTTATACATGAATTTTTTTCTTTCTTTTTTATTTTTGAATTTTGTTCAGTTGAACTCAGATCAGAAATACATTATTGGGGTGATGCAAAACACATGAAAAATAGAAGGCCAACTTTTTGTGTACACAGATTCTGCAGGGCTGACTATGACACCTGAGGATGTGTGGATTTTGGTATACTGTGGGGTGGGGTCTTGGAACCAATCCCCCACATATTGAGGGATGACTATAAGTTATTTCCAAAAAAACAAATTTAATAGAAAACCACTGAACTCATTGAAAGCTTATAAGTATGCATCAAAGGGAGTTAACATCTGTGCTTAAGGGAACAAAGAGGTTTTATTCAATACACAGCAAATTTCCCTGCAAGCCAAGAAACCACTCTTCACCTCTGGTTGCCAGTATGCTCTGAGTTTGCTTGGCAAAACAAAGACAAACCTTACAGACACACAGGCAAGTTGGGCAGTCTTGAGATGGGTTTTCAGAGGCCACACTGAAACATACTGGGTTGTTAGGGAGACTGGCCCAAGCAAGTCCATCCCAAGGAGTGAGAACCAATGGGGGACAAGCAGCAGAGCCAAATGACAGCACCAAGGGAGCAACATCAGCCTCAGATTTAACGGGCAAGCATACAATCACAGGCAAGAGCGTAGGCCAGATTTCAGGAATCAAGAACAGGCACAGACCAGAATATGAAGGACCAACAGACAGGAAGAAGTGATAGGATCAACTCCAGGATACATGGACACAATCTAATTTAGTGCTGGCCACATAAAGCCAGAGATGGTCAGATCAGCTGAGTTCATGGCACAGAGCATGGTCAGACAGTAGAAACGTAAAAACCAGAAAAAAATTGTAATGACCAACTTCTTTTTTTAAAAATTAGGTCTCTAAATATACCTGAAAAAAGATCTAGCTGGCAGCCATATGTGCCATCTCTATCCCACAACACCCCCAAAAAGAAACATTTTAAATAGCCATTTGTGAAATTAAATTCTTCATAAATTAATTTTGCCAAGTTGGATCCTTTCCCTGACTGTATCCAGAGCATATGTGCAGAAACCTCAAATGCCCTTTCTCTTGTCCGAGAAAGCTCTTGGAATTTGTTCTTTTATATTGGCCCAGACACAAGAACACTTAAAA
>NW_012101255.1:1832363-1838794 GCF_000951045.1 Mandrillus leucophaeus
ATATGGATCTACTTATACATGAATTTTTTTCTTTCTTTTTTATTTTTGAATTTTGTTCAGTTGAACTCAGATCAGAAATACATTATTGGGGTGATGCAAAACACATGAAAAATAGAAGGCCAACTTTTTGTGTACACAGATTCTGCAGGGCTGACTATGACACCTGAGGATGTGTGGATTTTGGTATACTGTGGGGTGGGGTCTTGGAACCAATTCCCCACATATTGAGGGATGACTATAAGTTATTTCCAAAAAAACAAATTTAATAGGAAACCGCTGAACTCATTGAAAGCTTATAAGTATGCATCAAAGGGAGTTAACATCTGTGCTTAAGGGAACAAAGAGGTTTTATTCAATACACAGCAAATTTCCCTGCAAGCCAAGAAACCACTCTTCACCTCTGGTTGCCAGTATGCTCTGAGTTTGCTTGGCAAAACAAGGACAAACCTTACAGACGCACAGGCAAGTTGGGCAGTCTTGAGATGGGTTTTCAGAGGCCACACTGAATCATACTTGGTTGTTAGGGAGACTGGCCCAAGCAAGTCCATCCCAAGGAGTGAGAACCAATGGGGGACAAGCAGCAGAGCCAAATGACAGCACCAAGGGAGCAACATCAGCCTCAGATTTAACGGGCAAGCATACAATCACAGGCAAGAGCGTAGGCCAGATTTCAGGAATCAAGAACAGGCACAGACCAGAATATGAAGGACCAACAGACAGGAAGAAGTGATAGGATCAACTCCAGGATACATGGACACAATCTAATTTGGTGCTGGCCACATAAAGCCAGAGATGGTCAGATCAGCTGAGTTCATGGCACAGAGCATGGTCAGACAGTAGAAACGTAAAAACCAGAAAAAAATTGTAATGACCAACTTCTTTTTTTAAAAATTAGGTCTCTAAATATACCTGAAAAAAGATCTAGTTGGCAGCCATATGTGCCATCTCTATCCCACAACACCCCCAAAAAGAAACATTTTAAATAGCCATTTGTGAAATTAAATTCTTCATAAATTAATTTTGCCAAGTTGGATCCTTTCCCTGACTGTATCCAGAGCATATGTGCAGAAACCTCAAATGCCCTTTCTCTTGTCCGAGAAAGCTCTTGGAATTTGTTCTTTTATATTGGCCCAGACACAAGAACACTTAAAAATAAATTCTCAATTAAAGATTATAAAAGACAATCTAGAAGATTTCATAACATTTTCCTTGATAACAAGTAAAGAACATTTCCTTGATAACGACTAAAGAAATTCAAATGTTTGACCAGAGGGAAATCAGAATGAAAATGTCAAGTTCACTACCCCGGAGATATGCCAAAATGGAATAAGATTTTCATTTGCCTCAGGTAAAATTGTGAAATTGTGTACAATTCCATGATTATTCATTTTTCTCTTACTATTAGCAGAGTCAAAATATAAGACAAACTATTGATGAACTACTACTACAAGTCATTTTCTCCCTTTGCTTTGTTGCTAAAAGTTCTCAATTTTATTTTTTATATTTAATTACTCTAGTTTCTCAATCCAAATATTTCCAGGATTTTACACCTTAATTTTTCTTAAACCAAGGTCTCTCTTACAATCAACATGTATATTTATTGGAAATAGTCTCTTTCTTCAGAGGCTGTTATTAATTTCAATATGCCACTCAGAAATGAATGAAGAAATCATAGCATTAAAAATTACAATAATCTTATAAGAAAAGGAATTCAATGAGACATATCCAGATTAGTTAACAAATTCTAAATTTTAATATAGAGATTCCTTTGATGTACATATTTTAATTTAACAGTAAAGAAGGTAGATTGAGTACATATATTTACTTTATTTGCCTCTCTGGTTTCCATTAAAATCATAGCAAAGAGTTGCCTAAAAAAGCATATCAACCAAAGACAAAGGGAAAAGGAAAGAAAATGACAAACCCAAAATTTTGGAAGCTGTAACATAAATCAGTGATACTGACTTAGCAGAAGCAAAGCTAAATTCTGAAAGTTAAATCTCAAGGCTGGGCAGAAGAAACAAGTAAATATTTGAATTCACTCTGCAAACCCTTAAATGCATAGGAATTGAGGATATTGGACAGCTCCAGATATAAAGAAGATAGGACAAAAACTGGGAGATTGGTTGAAGTCTCTTCATGTTAGATGCCAGGTCCATGCAGCTAAACAACTGTCCTCTCCTGCTGGGGGCTAGAGGTTCATTCTCTGGAGTATAAAATAGAGGATCTCTGGGCTGGTAAACAGCAGGCACAGATCGAGGTAAGGAATCACATCCGTTCCTGCCACTTCCCTCCAAAAAAAGATAAAAATATTGATACCAGGACTTCCCCCAATGAAATGGCCCAGACAGAATATCAATCAGTAAAGCCACCAACCAACTACTCCTCTCCATTTTTAGTGTCCTATTCTTAACTATGAGAAAACAACCAAGGATCAGAAAGCATCAAAGAAAGAGACAAAAACAAATAGATAAAAGCAGCTTTTAAGCAACAGAGACTATTCAAGTACAAGAAAACTTTAAAAAAGAAAGAAAAACAAGCAAACAAAAAATGATTACTAATGTCCTGGTATAGACAAGAAGAGAAATTGCACACATTTTAGAAAAGATAAAAAGAACAAAATGCCCTTAATAAAAGTGTTGAAGATTAAAACTATGACAAGAATGAGAAAAATAATGTTTGCAAATTTTTCCAGAAATTAAAATTTAAAAATTAAGAGCTGGAAAATAAAAGAAAAAAAGAAGTGAGAGAATTAGAAGATTATTAGCCCAAGAGTTCTGGCCTCTAAATAACAGAAACTTGAAAAAGAAAAAAAAAAAAAAGAAAAACTATCACTGCCAAAACAATCCGATAAAATCTCTAAGAACTGAAAGATACGAATTTTTCACACTGAAAGGGTTGACTTACAATGAATGAAATAACCACCATAAACTTTCAGGACACTGAAAAACAGAAATGAAATCCTAAGAGCTTTCAAAAATGTTTTTAAAAGCCCCATACTGTTCCGGTCATTAGTGTCATGCAACAAATTCTCCCAACACTTAGTGGGTTAATAAAACAATTTTATTATGCTCTTGGGTTCTGTGGGTCAGCAATTTAGGCAGAGCACAGTAGGAATGGCTTATTTATTCTCCACAATCTGTATGACTTCAGCTGGGAAGACAACTAGAGATGATAGACAGATGGCTCAAATCATCTGAAGTCTCATTCACTCATATATTTAGCATTTGATGCTGGCTGTCAGCTCGAACCTTAGCTGGGGCTGTTGACAGAGGAACCCCATGAGGCCTATCTGCCCTAAATTTCCTTAGAACATAATGTTTAGGGTAGTCAGACTTCTTATATTCCCACTTGGGGTTCCACAAACAAGTGTCCTCATGAACAAGGCAAAAGACATACTGCTTCTTCCAAACTAGCCTCAAAATTACCCCAACATCACTTCCATTATAAGGTATTGGATATAAGCAAATCAGTGGCCCTGCAGATTCAAAGGGAAGGTACACAGATCTCAATGGGAGAGTAGAAAGGTCACATTGTAGAAGAGCATGTGAGACAAAGATATTTTGCAACCATTTTTGGAAATACAATCTTCCGCACCACAAACATATAAAATTAGAATGACTTCAGGTTGCTCAAACAGTAAAACTGGAAGTTGTATAATGAGGAATTGATGCCATTAAAATATGAAGGAAAATACATTTAAACCTAGAATTCTATTTGCAAGCTACCTGTGAATAACATGCTGGTGGATTATCTACATTTTCAGGCATGCAACATCTGGAGCATTTGTCTCCCAGGCACTCTTTCTCATAAAGTTACTGAAGGATTTGCTCCAAGATGAAGTCTTAAACCAAGAAAGAAGAATATCTGGGCTCTAGAAACCAGAGTACTCCATACAATGCAGAGGCAAACAACATCTCTGAAAAAAGAAAACCAGAGTCCAATGACAACTATGCACCAGGTACAGTAAGCCTCCAGTCCGGGCTCTAGGAGAAACTGTTTCACAAACATGAGATTAATAGAATACATGATGTCTATACTGAGAGAAGACCTAGATAATTGGAAACAGTTTAGTTTTGAATAGCGTGTGTGTGTGTATATATATATGTGTGTGTGTGTGTGTGTATATGTGTGTGTGTGTGTGTATATATATATACACACACACACACACACATATACATATATATGGAAAACTGAGGAGAGGAGTCAAAAGATTAATTACTAACTTCAGGAAGAACATAATAGTGCAAGAACATAATCACTGGCTATGGCATTGCTCAGCGGCAAATAGCATTTACATCCTGATGAACATATTTAATAAAATGAATATTGTTCTAATGAAAACTATTAAAAAGAATGGAGTGGATCTGGGAAGCTTGCATGTGTGGGAGGGTGTAGTTGTGAAAGGGAATTAAATCCTTATTTTTCATGGTAGAAAGTGAATAGAAAATGTCTAAAACTGAAAAATCCTGAAGAAGCAATATTAACATATTTTTTAGAAATATGGAGAAAAGAATTAATTTAAAAAATGTAAAGAGGCTATACTTATAGAATGCGGAAGAGGGACACAGAGGACTTTCACTTTAATCATCAGGCCTGTACAAACAATTTATGTGCATATAATGTTGCCAAAAATAAACATACGCCAGGCGTGATGGCTGACTTTGGGAAGCCAAGGAGGGATTTGAGGTCAGGAGTTCAAGACCAGGCTGGGCAACATAGTGAGGCCTCATCTCTACTGAATATTAAAAAAAAAAAAAAATTAGCCGGGCATGGTGGTGGACCCCTGTACTCCCAGCTACTCAGGAGGCTCAGGTGGGAGGATCGCTTGGGCCCTGGGGGTCAAGGCTATAGTGAGTCATAATTACACCACTGCACTCCAGTCAAGGCAACAGAGCAAAACCCTGTCTCAAAAAGTAAATAAACATAAAACAAATAGTAAATAAGAAGCATAGAAATTTGTCAGTTGCTCTTGTTGGTGGGATGGTGATGGTGTTTTGGTGGTTTAGACAATGTTGTATTTTGGTAGGAGAGGGTTTTCATAATAGTCTCACTGCAAACTAATATCACCCCTTGAGCCTTGCCCACAGAGATTTTTGCTTAATGGTCCAGAGTGAGACCTGGTCATAGGTCTGTTTTTGATGCTCCCAGGTTGAGAACCACTGCACTAAAACTGGGATCAGCAATAGCTTTCTGTACAGAGCTAGGTAACAATTATGCTAGGCTTTTGGTTTTTTGTTTTCTTGTTTGTTTGTTTTTTGGCCACATATGGTCTCTAATGTTTTGTTCCATTTTGATTTGATTTGTTTTGTTTTACAACCCTTTAAAAATGTAAAAATCAGACTAAGCTCATCTGCTGTGAGCAACGTTTGGATAGGGAGCAGTAATTTGTTAACCTTGCATTACAGATTCCTAACCAGTTACCCTTCAACACCATTTTGCTTCTTCCTGATACATGACAATTTCAATTAAATAAATATTCACCACATGTTTATTTTCTTTCCATTCAAAAATTTTATCAAATTGACAAATGATTTTTAAAGTACAAATTCAAGGACAAAGGTGAGAAAGGTGAGGAGATGACAGCAGATGAGGAATGTCAATAAATAACTGGAAAATACAAATAAATAACAAACAGCTGGAAGGGTGGTTCTCGACAAAGCAAAGTTCAGGAATGCTAAAGTGCAGACACCTGCAAAGGGATTGCAGCTGTGAATGGAGCCAATTTTCCCTACGGGAACTTAGAAAGCTTCAGGACTTGATGGTCAAAGGTACCACAGAAATTGGGCTAAACCATAAGACCAAAAACAAGGGAAGTGATAGAAAGCCTATTATTTAGCAGTCAGAGCAAAGGTCTTGCTTCATCCTCCAAAGCTGCAAGGCAGAGGATTATAGAATGCTTCACTGTGAAACTGAGCAGCTCAAGAGAAAAATCCCTTAGTATCTTCTACATGAGAAGGGCACCTTGCTGCCTTATTATCCTACAGTGAATTCTGCCAATCAAACTGCACTCAGCGATTCCATTTGCTTCTCGGAGCCTCCTGCTAACTGTAAGTGGGGAGTCAAGCATTGCCAGGTGTTTGAGAAAAGTCTCTAATGTAAAAAACAGGCCCAAAATAATAGAAAATCAAGCCCAGAAAAAAAGAGAATAAGCAAGGAGCACAAAAAATCTTTCAAAAGTATATAACTAATATCCTCAAAAAGATTAAAGGATATATTACAGTCATGAGCAATAACAAAAGGCTATTAAGGAATAGGCCAATGCAGATATCCAGGCCTGCATGACTCAGCGAGTTTGGCATGCAGGTGCACACCTCCACTTGTTATATAACCTATTTGTGTAAGTTCATACTTGGCTCTGAGCCACTATTGTCTGTAAAAGGTATAATTGCCCTGCTGACACTGTGCACAGGGGCTTGGCTCAACTCAAC
>NW_012101255.1:1838844-1847605 GCF_000951045.1 Mandrillus leucophaeus
GCCTCCTGCTAACTGTAAGTGGGGAGTCAAGCATTGCCAGGTGTTTGAGAAAAGTCTCTAATGTAAAAAACAGGCCCAAAATAATAGAAAATCAAGCCCAGAAAAAAAGAGAATAAGCAAGGAGCACAAAAAATCTTTCAAAAGTATATAACTAATATCCTCAAAAAGATTAAAGGATATATTACAGTCATGAGCAATAACAAAAGGCTATTAAGGAATAGGCCAATGCAGATATCCAGGCCTACATGACTCAGCGAGTTTGGCATGCAGGTGCACACCTCCACTTGTTATATAACCTATTTGTGTAAGTTCATACTTGGCTCTGAGCCACTATTGTCTGTAAAAGGTATAATTGCCCTGCTGACACTGTGCACAGGGGCTTGGCTCAACTCAACCAGACATGGCTTTTGTTCAGGCACTGGTACCCAGAGAAAGAGAGAGAGCGAACCAAAGCTGTTCATCTTGCATGTGAACAGAGGGAGCCAGGACACAGCTTGGCATGGCACGGCATGGCACAACACTGCTCGTGCTCATGCCAAGAGAGAAAAAGAGTTAAGCTGCTGACCCAGAAGGCAAGGGAGAGCCAGCTGTGCCGCTGCAGGCGTGGGGGTGGTAGAAGCCACAGAGCTGGAGCAGACACCCAAGATAAAGGCGGACAGTGTGAGAGAGCTAATGTGGCTAAGCTGCTGATGAAAAAGCTGCCGAATAAAACTACATTTCACCCGCCTATGGCCCCCTGAGTGTTCTTTCTGCCCACCGACCCACTCCTCCCCTCGGACCGCAGCATAGGCTGAACCCAGACCCCTGAACCTAACATTTACTTACTGCAGGAAAACCCAAATGATAATCATGAACTTACTAAGTCCTTGACTAAGGAGAGAATTCTTACAAATATTCATAATGTAAAATTTAGTCTTAATTAAACCAAAATTCTGATATAATTATATTGAAAAATTGACTAGGGGAATTAGTAGGAGAGACTTTATAAAAGAGCTGTATCATTTTTTGAAAAAAAAATATCAATAGATGATGTCTAGAATTGGTGAAGATAAAGCACATTTTGAAAGATGAGCACATTGTCTTGAAATACAGCGGTAATGTCAGAAAAAAAAGCTAAAATTGTATGACCTCTAGACAGCAGGTAAGGAAAGTACAAAAATAAAACACACTATTTTAACAAAAGTATATAAAACAAATTACAAATCATCAACAATAACTTCAAGCATTTCTTCCTTGAAAGGACGTAATCTAACAGGATTACAGTATAGTTAGTTTTAAGAACCCAAACCAGAAATTATAAGAAGTTTTCCTTATGTAAATTCTTACTATAAACATTTCTGAGTTTATTTTATTTTTATAGTAAGTATTCAAGTTATATTGTTGGTGGAAAAACAAGGAAATAACTGTATCCACAGCAGAATATAAATTTTAAGAAAAACACACACGCATATATATTTATACAAAGGGTATCCCTGCAAGGATGTAGCTGACGTTGAGCAGAGTCGATGCCTGTGAGGAAGAGGACTAGAATACAGAGGTCAGAAATGAAAGGAAGACTTGCTTATCCCTATATACTTCTGTGTATTGTCTTACTTTAAAGTATCCTTATGGATGAATTCTACTTATGTTAAAGTAAATGAGATTTTTGTTACAGTGAGAAAATATAGTAAAAAAAATTACTATATGTGTCTTATGTCCAAAATTATATATAAAGAAAATGAGTATTTGTATGCATTTTATAGTTCTGACATAAGATATACAGGAAGAAAAGCATTTGCGGCCTGGATATATAAAATAATGGATTTATTTTGAAATGATTTGAATTAGTGCCTGTGTGATATCCAGAACCTGGAGTACCTGTAAGTCATTTGGGCTGGAGATAGAGCAAGTGCTGTAAAAGCCACTGAATAAATAAGATCACCTGGGAAACTTTTAAAGCGTGAATGAGAAGAGAAGGGAGTTGGGTGTGAAAGCAACAGCAATTTAAGAAACAACTTAGGAAAAGAGATTAAAATGAAGCCAAAGAATCTGTTAAGACCATTGGTCATGCTACCTGCCGCATACGCAATCCTTTCTAAGGAAAGCTGCTTTGCTTAAGAGACAGTTACAAGTGGCCATGTTTAGCTTGCTTTGACCCCCATTTCATGGGCCCCAGACATCTATCTATCTATCTATCTATCTATCTATCTATCTATCTATCTATCTATCTATCTATCTATCTATTCATCCACACATATACATGTATATGTATTTATGTATCGTACTTTCTGTATGTCCTTGAGAGATGGAGGAAATGATGATGAATTTCAGAAGACATGAGGAGGTATTAGTAAGATGAAATAATAAAAAATAGAGATACTACAAAGAAAAAACTAGAACATATGCAGAGAGAGAGAGAGAAGCCAATTTATCAAAAAGGACAATATAAAATCAGAAATATCAGCCTCCTAAAAGAATAGTGTCGACTTTAAAGTACAACTATGAGAAATCTCTAAAAGTACTTTGTTTACTCAGTAATGTGTTTAAATCTTGTCTATATGACTATAAGAAAACTGAATTTATAGCCTAGCAAATTAAACGAAGAACTTTAGCGTGCTAGCTAACCTCACTGACATCAAATTCTAAAATATGATTATTTTGACATGACTCAGCTTTGTATCATAACAGATCTTACTACTTTGTTAGCCTCCCACATAATGTAAAGATATACTGTCTTAAAGTCATTCTACTTCGCACATCTGACTTTCTGGCAGGAGGTTTGTAAAATAGGTTTTAGATAATTGTGGACAGTCAAAAACATGACTGATGTAGGAGAAACTGATAGTTTATGAATCTTACTGCTAATCATGTCAGATGTAATGAACTTAATTAAACTACTGGTGTTTTGAGGGTATTTTAAGGTTGTTTTTTGTTTTTTTGTTTTTTTTTTTAACCTCAAACAGAATCATTTGTTCCATACACACTATACAAACATCAGCATGATTTCCACTATCTGGAACTGAACTCCCTCTGATGTCTCCCCTCTGCAGCTGTTCACATAATTTCTTCTGTAGCCTTCACACTTAAAATGTGGATGGTTGTTCAGGGTTCAACAGTGAAAAACTGAGGAGATCCTCAGAGAGCAACAGAATTACCAGTGGATCTCCACTGTGGCTCTGAAAGTTCCTTTTGCCATGCAAGGTACCATATTGGCAGATTGCAGGGATTAGTTTGTGTGCATTTTTGTGGGCGACTAGGCTTGTGAGGATGTAAAGCAACAGAAATTCTTGGACACTGCTGGTGGGTGTATAAACTAGTAAACACTTTGGAAAACTGCTAACATCCACAAAGCCAAACAAATATATACCCTCTGACCCAGCAATACCATTGTAGGCATAGAGCCAACAGAAGTACATAGATATTTGTGCACCAGAGATATGAACAAGACTGTTCACATCACTGCTATTTATAATAGCCCTAAATTGTTAACTTCTCACAGGCTATCAAAAGTAGAATGAATAACTACACTGTGGCTTAGTTACACAATGCAGTACAACACACTAACAGGAATAAATGATCTGCAAATATACACAATAATATGGATACATCTCAAAAAATAATGTTAAGCAAAAGAAGCTGGACATCAGAGTATATACTGTATTATTCCATTCATAAAAAGTACAATGCAGGCAAAATTAATGCATTATCTTAGAAATTCAGATAAACATACCCTTCGGTGAGGGTAACCAGAAGAGAATAACATAGCTCAGAAGAATTGGTAATGTTCTGTTTTTCGATCATGTTCAATTTTTGAAAATTAACTGAGCTGTATACTTATGATATATATGCTGTTCTGTGTTTATTTCATACTTCTATTAAAAACTTAAATTATGCTGCTTGGTTGTGATGGGTGGGATTTCTTTATGACAATTAATTGAGGGATAGGCTTCTGACTTGTTCATTGATTTAGAAAGTCTTCTTTCACTTCCTGCCACAAAATGACACCACTGACACCCAGCTAAGGGGATAAAAAACTTATTTAGGTTACTTAGGCTGGGACTAAGGCCAGTTCTGTCAGAAGGCTCTCACTACAAATTCCCTCCCTGCACCCCTTCTTTCTTAGATGAATGGATGGATGAACAGACAGACGAATGACAGACACACACAGAGATGATAGATAGATAGATAGATAGATAGATAGATAGATAGATAGATAGATAGATAATAGATGATAGATAGAGAGATAGATAGATAGATAGATGATAGATACAGATAGAAGATAGATGGATAGATAGATAGATGATAGATATAGAAGATAGAAGATAGATAGATAGATAGATAGATAGATAGATAGATAGATAGATAGATAGATAGATAGATAGATGTTGTTGAAATAATGCTGGGTGAAAGGATTACAGCCTAAGAATAATCATCAAGGATCACTCTTCATTATTTGTTGAGAGAACAACTAGCTGGGTGTTGGAGGTGGGGGTGGTTGGATTACAGATTCATGTTGACACAATGAGTTTCACGTGACTATGACACATTTTTTCTGCATCTCCATTTCCTAACTGTAAAAATAGGGAAACTATGTACTCTGCTTACCATCCTGAGTTTGGGAAGGAGATGAATATATAAACATATTTTAAGCCAAGAAGTGTTAAAAGATCCTTAAGTAGAAACAATGCTCCACTTCTCTGGTTTTTCTAAGCACCAGTTTCTTGTTCCACCCTTAACACACAAACACTCAGGTGGAGTGAATTCACTTATCTGATGAATTTAAAACAAGGAAGAGGGCAGGCATAGCTAGCTCCTCTCTTCCCCTTCCTTTAAAGAGTGGCTACCTGGAAGTTCACATCTGTGTCTGGTCTTCTCCCGGGTTACAGGATGAAGCCTCCACGTGGGAAGCAAAGCTTTTGTCTGGACTGCTGTGACTTATGACTCTTCTGTAGTCATGTGTAACATATGGACTCCACTGGAAAAAAGCAAGGATTAAAGTAAGTCCCTAATTCTAGGGATCTGTATTTGCAGGTCTAGCCTTACCAAAATCTAAGCCCCTTTCCAACAGCAATGAAGCTGATATTTTTATCTCCATCTGCCAGAAATTTTTGTTCCTCTTCCAATGTTTTCAAGAACACAGACAAGAAAAAAAGCTGGCTCTTTATTGTGCCTCTTCAAATGCCCACAGAAACTGAAGTATTATTGTTATTGGGATGTGTTTTTGTTTGCTGGAGTAACAGTTCTCACAATGCACGTTTTGTTCTAAAACCTTTTCTTTTTCCCTGAGCCCTTGCTGCCTGTGAAACAATTATCATGGTTTTAAGGGTCCAAGATTTAACTCATATTATTTATGTGGCTTGTAAATTCAACTCAACGTTGTTCTGTGAGACTACTGCATGCCAGACACCGTGCTAGACTTGGGGGTTGAAAGAGTAATTTTCTTAAAGCAATATTGTGTCTTGGACATTTAAAATTAAATTTCTTTATGGAACTCTGTTCAGGGTCTGATGTCAGCAGTGTTAATGGAAAAACAGCATCAAAGTTCTGGTGATTGTGTTTGTTTAAATATTGGAACTAGATACTCTTTTTCTCACTTTTATATTCCAATGAGTAATCCGAAGACTTACATTTCTCATTCTACTTAAACTCTGGTCTTATGTTTCCTCTACTATTACTTGGCTGTGAAGTGAGATATTTAACCATTTAAACCATTATAATGTCCTCATTTAAGTGAGAGAATTAAAAACCAAATGAAACAAGCACAGACCCACAAATAATCCAGGTCTTTCTTGTTATAAAAAGGGCAACAGCCTTTTTAAGCTTTTAGTTAATAATTAAATAAATATATTAAAGAAGCAATAATGAGTGAGCAATAATGAACTTCTATGGTCTTTGTGTTTCTGGTGTTATGGTGGTCCCAGGAGCGACCCATCGCAATTGTAAGAAACCTCTAAGAATATAAAATATGTTTATCAGTCAAGTCTCAGAATGAGACTTTGACTCGGCGTCTGACAATTAGTAGGTCCTTCTGGAGATCCATAACTAAATGTGAACTTTGGCAACTATTAAGAATGCCACAATTTCAATCGCTGCCAAGTCGTGGACCCAGGAAAAGTGAGGAGTGAATAATAGTCAGAGGACTCTGAAACTGAGGGAGCAGGAGGGCTCAAGAGAGGGATCCTAGCTGCTGTGACGACTTCAAATCTTTTGGCCTAGCTAAACTACATCTTGGGGAACAGAAAGAATGTATGTCTATAATTACTGAACCACTGTGGGTAATTATTGGGAAACCGTGGAAAACAGGAGAGATTCCAGGAGACTGAAGGATGGAAAATGTTACTCCAATTTTTAGAAGGGAAAGAAGGTAGATTTATTGAATTACAGATCAGAGAGCTTGACAAAAATCCTACAAGAGATTAGTTTTTAAGAGTCCATGAACACTTAGAAGAGGAAACAGTGATGACTAAAGTTAGAATGGCTTTGTCAGTAACAGGCCATTACAGATTAACTTCACTGCTTGATTTTTGACAGTGTGGCTAAACTGGTGTATGAAGAAGGCATAGTATAAACCCCATTTCAGCTAATAGTCAAGTGTTTCATCATAGCATCATGTACATGATGGGGAAAAATGAACTAGATGGTAGAACAATTCGCTTTGCATGATTGAATGATGTCTCCATCTAAAGGGTGCAGACTTGCCTAGTGACAAGCTATAGTTCTCTCTTCTTGGCCTCAACCTCATCAATATTTCTCTATAATTTTGACAAAAAATCAATAGCTTGTTATTCTCTTCAGACTTCAGGGGAAAGTCACAAATCTTTGAGCATCTTCTATCTTTGAGAGACAGTAACCCAAGCTGATTCTTTACCACCTATGTTGCTATTACTCAGTGCTATATGTATTGAGTAAATCCTACACTCCTGCTCTAGCCACAACTGATTGGCCAAAGTAACAACGCATGACCAAAGCAAATACTAATGGACTCAACTTTAGAGAGGCAGAAAAACTGCCTTTGAAATGGCTTACCCAAAAATTTTTCCCTCAGGGTCCCCACATATTAAATCCTTGCAAATCATCCCAAGCAAATATTGTTATTGGAAAGAATAAATGCTAGAATAAAGAAAAAACTTAAATTCTGTAGTTTGGGGATTTCACTCTTATTGGGCCGGCTGTTTTAAAAGCAACAGGACCTAGAATAATCGTTCTTTCAATACCCATCAGCCAAGGTAATTTGCCTGTGTCTTTCTGGTATTAAAAGGACTGGCTTATCACCTGCATGTCAAATTTAAGAATCAAATGATGCTAGAAGTAGTTCATATAGTTAATACGATGTACTACAGAATTAAGACTTAAAAATATCAACGTATTAAATTAATGGACCAAATTGAACAAAATGAGCTTTAAAGGGGAAAGTAAAGAGAAAACAAAATATTTTTAACCTCTAGTCAAATCTGGTACTTTAGATTCAGCACTTTCTGGTGAACATTTTGTTGTTAACCTTGGTTAACAGTAACTGAGGTTAAGCTTTACATTAGAATCAGGACAGATTTACAACGCTAATGAAACTTAAGCTTCAGGACCCCTTCCTTGCATGGACCCTTTTCAAAGCTGTCATGTAGGGCCACAGTGATAAGGTTGCCAAATAAAATACAGGATGCTCAATTAAGTTTTAATTTCAGATAAACAATGAATAACATTTTCACTTAAGTAGGTCCCAAATAACAGATGCAACCTACATTTTTATTTACTAAATAAACTCTACATAGGAAAGAATCATCGACCTCAGACTGAGGGTCACCCTCTCTGCCCTCGTGGTGGTCTTAGATCTGTAGGTGGAGTGGAGAGGCTGCCAGTCCTACCTTCACATCCACCCAGCCCAAGTGACAACCTTGTCCCAGGGGACCTCTTGGAGTATCCAGACTTTGAATCCAAAGAGAAAGCCACAAATGAGATTTTTCTCTGCTTCCTGCTCAGAAGTCAGTGTTAGACTTCATGGCATTTCACCACCACCTCCCATCCCCTCAATCCCTCCAGGACTAGTAGCCAGAGTAGGACAGGACACAACGGCAGCTAGGACTTTGACAACCTAGAAACTGCAGCTATCAAAGAACATGAAGACTGAGATCAAGGGACTGTAAACATTTGAAAGTCTGCCCCTGAAAGCAGTGCCATCTCAGCAAGAAGCTGCAGCTGCAGCTCCACGTACAAGATTACAAATAAGAAACTGTGAAGTTGAAAGAAACTGCAAAACCAATTTCAAAAATGAATTTTGCTCTATCATTCTAGAGGAGAGACTTGATTATTTTTCTATTATCTTTATTGAAAATACAAGACTTGTGACAGAATGAAGCAAGCAAAGAAAATGCAGCCCAAAAAAAGTAATTTAGAAGCATGTAAGCAAATAATTAGAATTAAAAGATGTCCTGATTTGCACTATTTGTAATACTTACCATACTTTATATATGTGTAATTTATTGTAAATTCTAATTCTAAGTATGAACTTTTATACCTAATCTTAAATAAAATTTTAATTTTTATTTTCGATTCAGAGCATACATGTGCAGGTTTGTTACATGAGTATATATAGTGATGGTTTAGGGTGTAATTGATCCCTTCACCCAGGTAGTGAGAATAGTACCCAAGAGTTAGATTTTCAACCTTCCCCCTTCTCGTAGTCCCAGTGTCTATTTTTGCCATCTTCATGTCCATGAGTATCCAATGTTTAGTTCCCACTTATAAGTGAGAAGTATATTATTTGGTTTTCTGTTTCTGCATTAATTCA
>NW_012101255.1:1848985-1851836 GCF_000951045.1 Mandrillus leucophaeus
TGCCTGTTCACTCTGATGATAGCTTCTTTTGCTGTGAAGTAGCTCATTAGTTTAATTAGATCCCATTTGTCAATTTTGGCTTTTGTTGCCGTTGCTTTTGGTGTTTTAGTCATGAAGTCTTTGTCCATACCTATGTCCTGAATGCTATTGTCTAGGTTTCCGACTAGGGCTTTCATGGTTTTCGGTCTTATGTTTAAGTCTTTAATCCATCTGGAGTTAATTTTTGTATAAGGTGTAAGGAAAGGGTACAGTTTCAGCTTTTTGCATATGGCTAGCCAGTTTTCCCATCACCATTTATTAAGTAGTGAATCTTTCCCCATTGCTTGTTTTTATGAGGTTTGTCAAAGATCAGATGGTTGTAGATGTGTGGCGTTATTTCTGAGGCCTCTGTTCAGTCCCTTTCATCTATATTTGTTTTGGTACCAGTACCATACTGTTTTGGTTACTGTAGTCTTGTAGTATAGTTTGAAGTCAGGTACAAGGATGCCTCCAGCTTTCTTTTAGCTTAGATTGTCTTGGCTATATGGGCTCTTTTTTGGTTCCATATGAAATTTAAAGTAGTTTTTTCCAATTCTGTGAAGAAAGACAATGGTAGCTTGATGGGGATATCATTGAATCTATAAATTACTTTGGGCAATATGGCCGTTTTCATGATTTTGATTCTTCCTATCCATGAGCATGGAATGCTTTTCCATTTGTTTGTGTCCTCCCTTATTTCCTTGAGGAGTGGTTTGCAGCTCTCCTTGAAGAGGTCCTTCACATCCCTTGTAAGTTGTATTCCTAGGTATTTTATTCTCTTAGTAGCAGTTTTGAATGGCAGTTCACTCATGATTTGGCTTTCTGTTTATTATTGATGTATAGGAATGCTTATGATTTTTGCACATCGATTTTTGTATCCTCAGACTTTGCTTATCAGCTTAAGGAGATTTGGGGCTAAGATGATGCAGTTTTCTAAATATGCAATCATGTCATCTGCAAACAGAAACAATTTGACTTCCTCTTTTCCTAATCGAATATCCTTTATTTCTTCCTCTTGCCAGTTGCCCTGGCCAGAACTTCCAATACTATGTTGAATAGGAGTGTGAGAGAGGGCATCCCTGTCTTGTGCCAGTTTTCAAAGGGAATGCTTCCAGTTTTTGCCCATTCAGTATGATTTTGGCTCTTGGTTTGTCATAAACAGCTCATTTTGATATACGTCCCATCAATGCCTAGTTTATTGAGAGTTTTTAGCATGAAGGGCTGTTGAATATTGTTGAAGGCCTTTTCTGCATCTATTGAGATAATTATGTGTTTTTTGTCATTGGTTCTGCTTATGTGATGGATTATGTTTATTAATTTGTGTATGTTGAACTAGCCTTGCATCCCAGAGGTGAAGCTGACTTGATCGTAGTAGATAAGCTTTTTGATGTGCTGCTGGATTCGGTTTGCCAGTATTTTATTGAGGATCTTTGCATTGATCTTCATCAGGGATACTGGCCTGAAATTTTTTTGTTGTATGTCTGCCAGGTTTTGGTATCAGGATGATGCTGGCCTCATAAAATGAGTTAGGATTCCCTCATTTTCTATCGTTAGGAGCAATTTCAGAAGGAATGGTACCAGTTCCTCTTTGTAACTCTGGTAGAATTCAGCTGTGAATCTGTCTGGTCTTGGACTTTTTGGGGGGGGTTGTAGGCTATTAATTATTCCCTCAATTTCACAACTTTTTATTGGTCTATTCTGGGATTTGACTTCTTCCTGGTTTAGTCTTGGGAGGGTGTATGTGTCCAGGAATTTGTTCTTTTCTTCTAGATTTTCTAGTTTCTTTGCATAGAGGGGTTTATGGTATTCTCTGATGGTAGTTTGTATTTCTATGGGATCAGTGGTGGTATCCCCTTTATCATTTTTATTGCATTTATTTGATTCTTCTCTCTTTCTTCTTTATTAGTCTTGCTAGCAGTCTATCTATTTTGTTGATCTTTTCAGAAAACTAGCTCCTAGATTCATTGATATTTTGATGGGTTTTTTGTGTCTCTATCTCCTTCAGTTCTGCTCTGATCATAGTTATTTCTTGTCTTCTGCTACTTTTTGAATGTGTATGCTCTTGTTTAGTTCTTTTAATTGTGATGTTAAGGTGTCAATTTTGTATCTTTCCTGCTTTCTTTTATGGGCATTTAGTGCTGTAAATTTCCCTCTACACACTGCTTTAAGTGTAACCCGGACTTTCTGGTATGTTGTGTCTTTGTTCCCATTGGTTTCAAAGAACTTATTTATTTCTGCTGTCATTTCATTATGCAATGCCCTTCTTTGTCTCTTTTGATTTTTATTGTTTTAAAGTCTGTTTTATCAGATATTAGGATTGCAACGCCTGCCTTTTTTTTTTTTTCTTTCCATTTGCTTGGTAAATATTCCTCTATCCCTTTATTTTGAGCCTATATGTGTCTTTGCACATGAGATGGGTCTCCTGAATACAGCATACTGATGGGTCTTGACTCTTTATCCAATTTTCCAGTCTGTGTTTTAATTGGGGCATTTAGCCCTTGTATATTTAAGACTAATATTGTTATATGTGAATTCGATCCTGTCATTATGATGCTAGCTGGTTATTTTGCCCATTAGTTGATGCAGTTTCTTGCTAGCATTGATGGTCTTTACAATTTGGTATGTTTTTGAAGTGGCTAGTACCGGTTGTTCTTTACATGTTTAGTGCTTCCCTTATGAGCTCTTGTAAGGCAGGCATGGTGGTGACAAAATCTCTCAGCATTTGCTTGTCTGTAAAGGACTTTATTTCTCCTTCATTTATGAAGCTTAGTTTGGCTGGCTATGAAATTCTGGGTTGAAAATTCTTTTAAGAATGTTGAATATTGCCCCCCCA
>NW_012101255.1:1851886-1854188 GCF_000951045.1 Mandrillus leucophaeus
TTTATTAGTCTTGCTAGCAGTCTATCTATTTTGTTGATCTTTTCAGAAAACTAGCTCCTAGATTCATTGATATTTTGATGGGTTTTTTGTGTCTCTATCTCCTTCAGTTCTGCTCTGATCATAGTTATTTCTTGTCTTCTGCTACTTTTTGAATGTGTATGCTCTTGTTTAGTTCTTTTAATTGTGATGTTAAGGTGTCAATTTTGTATCTTTCCTGCTTTCTTTTATGGGCATTTAGTGCTATAAATTTCCCTCTACACACTGCTTTAAATGTAACCCAGACTTTCTGGTATGTTGTGTCTTTGTTCCCATTGGTTTCAAAGAACTTATTTATTTCTGCTGTCATTTCATTATGCAATGCCCTTCTTTGTCTCTTTTGATTTTTATTGTTTTAAAGTCTGTTTTATCAGATATTAGGATTGCAACGCCTGCCTTTTTTTTTTTTTCTTTCCATTTGCTTGGTAAATATTCCTCTATCCCTTTATTTTGAGCCTATATGTGTCTTTGCACATGAGATGGGTCTCCTGAATACAGCATACTGATGGGTCTTGACTCTTTATCCAATTTTCCAGTCTGTGTTTTAATTGGGGCATTTAGCCCATTTATATTTAAGACTAATATTGTTATATGTGAATTCGATCCTGTCATTATGATGCTAGCTGGTTATTTTGCCCATTAGTTGATGCAGTTTCTTGCTAGCATCGATGGTCTTTACAATCTGGTATGTTTTTGAAGTGGCTGGTACCGGTTGTTCTTTACATGTTTAGTGCTTCCCTTACGAGCTCTTGTAAGGCAGGCATGGTGGTGACAAAATCTCTCAGCATTTGCTTGTCTGTAAAGGACTTTATTTCTCCTTCATTTATGAAGCTTAGTTTGGCTGGCTATGAAATTCTGGGTTGAAAATTCTTTTAAGAATGTTGAATATTGCCCCCCCAACTCTCTTCTGGCTTATAGGGTCTCTGCCAGGAGATCCACTGTTAGTCTGATCAGCTTCCCTTTGTGGGTAACCCGATCTTTCTCTCTGGATGCCCTTAACATTTTTTCCTTCATTTCAACCTTGGTGAATCGATCATTATGTGTCTAGGGGTTGCTCTTTTCAAGGAGTGTCTTTGTGGTATTCTCTGTATTTCTTGAATTTGAATGTTGGCCTGCCTTGCTAGGTTTGGGAAGTTCTCCTGGATAATATCCTGAAGAGTGTTTTCCAGCTTGGTTCCATTCTCCCCATCTCTTTTAGGTGATGCATCTTATCAAACATAGATTTGGTCTTTTCACAGTCCCATATTTTGTTTGGAGGCTTTGTTTGTTTCTTTTCATTTTTTTCTCTAATCTTGACTCTTGCTTTATTTCATTGCGTTGATCTTCAGTCTCTGATATCCTTTCTTCTGCTTGATTGACTCTGCTATTGATACTTGTGTATGCTTCACGGAGTTCTTATGCTGTATTTTTCAGTTCCATAAGGTTATTTATATTCTTCTCTAAACTGATTATTCTAGTTAGAAATTTGTCTAACCTTTTTTCAAGCTTCTTATCTTCCTTGCATTGGGTTAGGATATGCTCCTTTAGCTTGGAGGTATTTTCTATTACCCACCTTCTGAAGTCTACTTCTGTCAATTCATTAAACTCATTCTCCATCCAATTTTGTTCCCTTGCTGGCAAAAAGTTATCCTTTGAAGGAGAAGAGGTGTTCTAGTTTTTGGAATTTTCAGCCTTTTTGCACTGGTTTCTCCTCATCTTCATGGAATTATCTACCTTTGGCCTTTGATGTTGGTGAACTTTGGATGTAGTCTCTGAGTGGATGTCCTTTTTATTGATGTTGACACTATTCCTTTCTGTTTGTTAGTTTTCCTTCTAACAGGCCCCTCTGCTGTAGGTCTGCTGGATTTTGCTGGATGTCCACTCCAGACCCTGTTTGCCTGGGTATCACCAGCAGAGGCTGCAGAACAGCAAAGATTGCTGCCTGTTCCTTCCTCTGGAAGCTTCATCTCAAAGGGGCACCTGCCAGATGTTAGCCAGAGATCTCCTGTATGATGTGTCTGTGAGCCCCTACTGGGAGATGTCTCCCAGTCAGGATACACAGGGGTCAGCAACCCACTTGAGGAGGCAGTCTGTCCCTTATCAGAGCTCAAACGCTGTGCTGGGAGATCCACTGCTCTCTTCAGAGCCTTCAGGCATGGAGTTTATGTCTGCTGAAGCTGCACCCACAGCCATACCTTCCCCCATGTACCCTGTCCCAGGGAGATGGGGGTTTTGTCTATAAGTCCCTGAATGGGGGTGCTGCCTTCCCCCCCCCCACCCCACCCCC
>NW_012101255.1:1854507-1883105 GCF_000951045.1 Mandrillus leucophaeus
GCCAATGGATCTCAGCTTGCTAGGCTCCATGGGGGTGGGGCCCGCCAAGCCAGACCACTTGGCTCCCTGGCTTCAGCCCCCTTTCCAGGGCAGTGAGTGGTTCTGTCTCACTGGCGTTCCAGGTGCCACTGGGGTATGGGGAAAAAAAAAAAAAAAACTCCTGCAGCTAGCTCAGTGTCTGCCCAAATGGCCACTTAGTTTTGTGCTTAAACCCATGGCCCTGGTAGTATAGGCACCAGAGGGAATCTCCTAGTCTGCCAGTTGCAAAGACTATTGGAAAAGCACAGTATCTGGGTACCATTCCTCCCGGTACAGTCTCTCACAGCTTCCCTTGGCTAGGGGAGGGAAATCCCCCGACCTTTGCGTGTCCTAGGTGATGTGATGCCCCACGTTGCTTTGGTTCACCCTCCATGGGCTGCACCCACTGTCCAACCAGTCCCAATGAGATGAACCAGGTAACTCAGTTGGAAATGCAGAAATCACCTGCCTTCTGCGTCAGTCTTGCTAGGAGCTACAGACGGAGCTGTTCCTATTCGGCCATCGTGCCAGCAAGTCCCCCTATATCTAATTTTTATTTATAGTATTGTATGCTTTCTCTTTAAAATGCCTTATAAATTAATGAACTTTAGGTCCTTCAAAATCTGGATCAGTTCCTGAATGAAATGATGTAATACAATAAAACTATCAATGACAACAAAAAGAATGAATAAACAGATAAAAGTGGAGGAAACCAACATTTCTGAATCTATTATTATGTTTCAAGTTCACTGCTAATAATAATAGCTGCTATTTATTGAGAGCTTTCTTATGCCAGGTCCTATCTAAAGAGCTTAACCTACTGCATCATTGCATTTAATCATCATGATACTAGGTAAAAAAGCACTATGAGTGTTCATGGTGTAAAGAAATGAGGCTAAAAACATAAAATATTTTGCTCAGGTCATGCACCTATTGATGAAGATAAAATCTGAACCCAGATTTCCGTTTTTTTCTTCAAGACAGGATCTTGCTCTGTCACCCAGGGTGGAGTATAGTGGCATGAAGGCATCTCATTTCAGCCTTGACCTCCCCATCTCAAGTGATCCTGCCACCTCAGTCTGCCAGGCAGCTGGGACTACAGGCATACACCACCATGCCCAGCTAATAAAAAAAAAAAAAAAAAAATCGTAGAGACAGGGTCTCACCATGTTGCCCAAGCTGGTCTCAAACTCCTGGGCTCAAATAATCCTTTCACTTCAGCCTTCCAAAGGGCTGGGATTATAGGCATGAGCCGCTGCACCTGGTCCAGATTTGTATTTTAAAACAATGCTTTTTTCTCCTCCTTATTCCTTTTCTTTTCTTTTTTTTGACACTAGAAATTATCTTCTGGGCAATTAATACAGGGACTTTATCCATTTGTTCCTTTTTCAGTCAACTAGCATTTTTATTAGGCATGTAACATGTAAGGTAACATAAAAGTTATGTAAGTCAAAAAGTATTTATGGAGACATTTGAATATCTGCCTTATCACTGCTATATAAAAAATCCATTATCGACTCTTCAGAAATGTATTGGGCCCAGAAGAATTCTGACGTTTTATTGTTCACTGGGAATAGATGACCCCACAGACATGTTTTGATGAGGGAATTGCCTGAGAATGGAACCAGCATGAAGCATAAATAAGCCAAAAAAAAAAAAAAAAAAAAAAAAAACAAACAAAAAAACAACAAAGGAGTGAATCCAGCTCCTGTTGGTATCATATGGGCCTGTTAGGTTAGGTGAACCAAAAATCTTCCTATTTTCCAGATCCAGGCTGGGCTGAGTTTTCTGTCATTTACAGGCAAAATAATTTTAACAGGCATAATATTCTAAATGAAAAAAGTGACTTCTAAAGTCAGTCGTGGTTTTTGTAGCCAATGGAATAGGGAAAAAAAATTTTTTCTACAAATCCTACCAAAAGTTAGAAAGACCAAATCTGTACAGCGTTTAGGTTAGGGCAACAAAAAACAAATTCAGCAACTGAACACTGCTCAGTTTTCACCCACGTATGCTGGAGCTACATGAACTTCTCCTTCACATATGTTCATACCAGGTTCAAGATGGTGACAACAGGGCAGGCAATTTTGGCCCCTGCAGTGCGCACACATTCTGCCCAAGCACCTGATACAGAGTGTGGAAGGCAAGTCTTCCAGCAGGCACTAGGTTATGATGAAGACGAGGCCAAAAACATTAAGGATAACTGGGATGATGAGTATGAAAGAAAGGGAAAAGACTGGAGTAAATCTGAAAGCAAATGCATCAGAAAGAGAAAAAAGTGAGATGAATGAGAAAAACATCAAAGAAAGAAATTTAATTTTTTTTTCATATTAGAGGAACTAGAAGAACCTAAATAACTTATGCAGAAAAAAGTTCAGAGAAACCATGAATCAGAAAATTGCTGGAGAGGCTAAATTTAAGTTGACAATAGAAACTTCATGATACGAAAAGTCTTTGGAGCAGATACTCTGAACTCAAAGAGAAGACTTTACAGTTTAAAAAGTTATTAAAAGATAAAATGATGCAACATTAAACATTTTTTCATTATACCAAGTCTTTTAAAACATTAGTTTGAGATGAATATATTTCAGTGTTAATTTCATAAAGATTACCAATTTATGGACAAAGTTATACAACTAAAAAGAAAAACAGAATCAAGAAAATGACAAGAAGAAAGGTCTGCCTTCTGGAAGGAAGGTCAAAGGCTTCCAGGCTTGGACAATCCAATAAACCATGGAGCTCTGACAAAAAGAACAAGACTGAAGACATTTCCTCTTCCAAACCTTCACTCTGTTTCCCAATCTCTTCAACATATAGCTCAAACTTTTCCCTTTCATTTCTGCCAAATGTTAGAAGTATCATGGTTATGTGCTAGATAAATAGTTCACTCCTTGACACTAAGGTACTCAAGTGATGAGGGGCCTTGGAGCAACAAGGAGTTACAATTGGTGTGGCAGGAAGAATTCGGAGATGACCTTTGAGATTCCCTCTCCCTGATATACATGTTCTGTATAATCCCCTCCCCTTGAGTGTGGGTGAGATTGACTATGATGAACTTCACTCCTGTAATTAGGTTACTTCATATGGAAAAAAAAGTGAAGGGATTTTTGCAGATGTAATGAAGTCTCAAATCAGTGTACTCTGAGTTAATTGGAAGGGAGATTATCCCTGGTGGGTCTGACCCAATTTGGTAAACTCCTTAAAAAAGATTGGGCTCTTGTTGAAGGAAGGGATTCAAAGGGTAAGGGTATGTATGGAGTGGGGCATGTGGCAAGGATGCTTAGGGTAGTCTCCAGTCAATAGTGGACAAGAAAACAGATTTCTGTTCTACAGTCACAAGGAACTGAATTCTACCAACAATGTGAAGAATCTTGGAAGCAGTTCTTTCCTTATTCAAATCCTCAGGTAAGAATGCAGCTGGCTGGCACCATTATTTCAGCACTTTTGAGACCTTAATAGACTACAGACTACTGACCCATAGGAAATGTGAGATAATAAATTCGTGTTCTTTTAACAAGCTAACTTGGTGGCAATTTCTTACACAGCAATAGAAATCAATACAGTTAGGAAACTTGGATGCTACTATATCTTAAACAAACAAAAATCTTAAATAGTGTTTCTTGTAGCTATCTGAATTCAGAGGAGCAACTAATTGAAACTAAACTTTAACATGTTATGTATAAAATAGCAACCAATTGGAACTAAACTTTACATGTTATGTATATAATAGCCTCATTCTGTAATCTGGCCTCAATTGTACTTCCCTAAACTACTCGAATTTGTCAGAAAAAGGTGTTTGCAATAAAAGCTAAATGACTTTGTGTTAAAGATGATTATAATGAGCCAGGCAGGGTGGCTGGTGCCTGTAATCCTAGTGACTCAGAAGGCTGAGGTGGAAGGATCACTTGAGCCCTGAAGCTCGAGGCTACAGAGAGCTGTAATTGTGCCATTTCACTCCAGCCGGAGTGACAGAGCAAGACTCTTTTTTTTTTTTTTTTCTTTTTTAAAGAAAGTGTAATGCATTTTTAAAATTGTTACAAAGATTACCTATTTCATATTGACAATATTACAGCTGGAAAAGACATTTTATTTTATACTAAAAAGGAAAGAAGGAATGATAGAAGAGAAGGAAGAATGAAAGAAGGAAAAAATCAAAATCCACTCAGTTGAATCTGATAACGTAGCTTTCCATTATTACATGTCTCAAATCAACCTTTGGAATATCTATTTATGTATTTTTAACTTTTTAGGTTCAAGGGTACATGTGAAGGGTTGTTACACAGGTAAAGTCATGTCACAGGGGTTTGTTGTACAAATCATCACCCAGGTATTAAGCCCCGTGCCCAATAGTTATCTTTTCTGTTCCTCTCCCTCCTCCCACCTTCCACACTCAAGTAGACCACAGGGTCTGTTGTTTCCTTATTTGGGTTCACAGTTCTCATCATTTAACTCCCACTTATAAGTAAGAACATGTGGTATTTGGTTTTCTGTTCCTGTGTTAGTTTGCTTAGGATGATAGCCTCCAACTTCATTCATGTTCCTGCAAAAGACATGATCTTGTTCTTTTTTGTGGCTGCATAGTATTCCATGGTGTGTATGTACCACATTTTCTTTATCCAATCTGTCATTGATGGACATTTAGGTTGACTCCATGTCTTTGTTATTGTGAATAGTGCTACAGTGAACATTCTTGTCCATGTGCCTTTATGGTAGAATAACATATATCCCTCTGGGTATATGACCAGTAATAGATTGCTGGGTCAAATGGTAGTTCTGCTTTTAGCTCTTTGAGGAATCACTATACTTCTTTCCACAATGACCAAGTTAATTTACACTCTCACCCACAGTTATAAGTGTTCCCTTTTCTCTGCAACCTCACGAGCACCTGTTACTATTTTACTTTTTGTAATAGTCATTCTGATTGGTTTTGATTTGCATTTCTGTAATAATCAGTGATGTTGAGCTTTTTAAAATATGCTTCTTGGCCACATGTATGTCTTCTTTTGAAAAATGTTCATGTCCTTTGCCCACGTTTTAATGGAGATTTGTTTTTCTCTTGTAAATTCAAGTTCCTTATAGATGCTGGATATTAGGCCTTTGTCAGATGCATAATTTGCGAAAATTTTCTCACCTACTGTAGGTTGTCTATTTAATCTGCTGATAGTTTCCATTGCAGTTCAGAGGCTCTAACGGTTAATTAGATCACACTCATAAATTTTGGCAATTGTTGCAATTACTTTTGGTGTCTTTGGCATGAAATCTTTGCCAGTTCCTGTGTCTAGGATGGTATTGCCTAGGTTGTCTTCCAAAGTATTTATAGTTTGGGGTTTTACATTTTAAAACTTGCACTGAGTTTTGTGTATAGTATAAGGAAGGAGTCCAGCTTCAATCTTCTGCATATGCTTGGCCAGTTATCCCAGCATCATTTATTGATTAGGTACTCTTTTCCCCATTGGTTGTTTTTGTCAGCTTTGTCAAAGATCAAATGGTCATAGGTGTGGGGCTTTATTTCTGGGTTTTCTATTCTGTTTCACTGGTCTATTTGCCTGTTTCTGTACCAGTACTATGCTGTTTTGTTTACTGTAGCCCTGCAGTACAGTTTGAAGTTGAGTAACATTATGTCTCCAGCTTTGTTCATTTTGCTTAGGATTGCCTTGGATATGTGGGCTCTTTTTTTGTTCCATATGAATTTTAAAATAGTTTTTTCTAGTTCTGTGAAGAATGTCATTGGTAGTTGGATAGGAATAGCATTGAATCTATGAATTGCTTTGGGCAGTATGGCCATTTTGATGATATTGATTCTTCCTATCCATGAGCATGAGATGTTTTTCCATTTGTTTGTGTCATCTCTAAATTATTTGAGCAGTGTTTTGTAATTCTCAGAAATTACAGAAATCTTTCAACTCCCTGGTTAACTGTATTCCTAGGTATGTTATTCTTTCTGTGACTATTGTGAATGGGATTGCCTTTCTGATTTGGCTCTCAATTTGGCTGTTGTTGGTGTATAGGAATACTAGTGATTTTTGTACGTCGATTTGCTGAAGTTGTTTATCAGCTGAAGGAGATTTTGGGCTGAGACTATGAGGTTTTCTAGATAAAGAATCATGTCATCTGCAAACAAGATAGTTTGACTTCCTTTCCTCCTATTTGGATGTCCTTTCTTTCTCTTGCCTGACTGCCCTGGCCAGAACTTCCAAAACTATGTTGAACAGCAGTGGTAAAAGAGGGCCAGTTTTCAAGGGGAATGCTTCCAGCTTTTGCCCATTCAGTATAATGTTGGCTATGGGTTTGTCATAGATGGCTCTTATTATCTTGAAGTATTTTCCCTCAATACCTAGTTTCAGAGTTTTTTAACATGAAGTGTGTTGAATTTTATCAAAAGCCTTCTCCATGTCTATTGAGATAATCATGTGGTTTTTACTTTTAGTTCTGTTTATGTGATGAATCACATTTATTGATTTGCATATGTTGAACCAACCTTGCATCCCGGGGATGAAGCCTACTTGATTGTAATGGATTAGCTGTTTGATGAGCTGCTAGATGTTTGCAAGCATTTTCTGGAGGATTTTTGCATTGATGTTCATCAAGGATATTGATCTGAAGTTTTCTTTTTCAGTTGTGTCTCTGCAGGGTTTTGGTATCAGGATGATGCTGGCCTCATAGAATGAGTCGAGGAAGAGGTTCTCCTCCTTAATTGTTTTGGAGCAGTTTCTGTAGGAATGACACCAGTTCTTTGTACATCCGACAGAATTTGGATGTGAAGACTTCAGGTCCTGGAATTTTTTTTGGTTGGCAAGCTATTTATTAGTGATTCAATTTTTGAGCTCGTTATTAGTCTGTTCAGGGATTCTCTTCCTGGTTCGGTCTTGGGAGGTTGTATGTGTCTAGAAATGTAGCCATCTCTTTTAGGTTTTCTAATTTGTGTTAATAAAGGTGCTCATAGAAGTTTCTGATGGTTATTTTTATTTCTGTGGGGTCAGTGGTAACATTTCCTTCATCATTTCTAATTGTGTTTATTTGGATTTTCTTTTTTCTTAATAGTGTAGCTAATGGCCTATCTTTTTTTTTTTTTCAAAAAGCCAACTCTTGGATTTGTTGATCATTTGAATGGTTTTTGTATCTCAATTTCCTTCAGCTCAGTTCTGATTATAGTTATTTCTTGTTTTCTGCTAGCTTTGGGGTTAATTTGTTCTTCTCCAATTCTTTCAGTTGTGATATTAGATTGTTAATTTGAGATCTTTCTAACTTCTTAGTGTAGGCATTTAGTGTTATGAATTTCCCTCTTAACACTGCCTTAGTTGTATCCCAGAGATTTTGGTATGTTGTATCTTTGTTCTTATTAGCTTCAAATAATGTCTTGATTTCTGCTTTTGAATTTCATTATTTACCCCCAAAGTCATTAAGGAGCATGTTTTCTAATGTCCGTGTAATTGCGTGGTTTTGAGTGATTTTTTTAGTTTTGACTTCTATCTTTATTGCACTGTAGTCTGAGAGTGTGTTTGGTGTGATTTTGATTCTATTGCATTTGCTGATGATTGTTTTATGTCCAATTATGTGGTCAGTTTTCGAGTATGCACAATGAAGCAATGAGAAGCATGAGAGTTTGTTTTTGGGTGGACAGTTCTGTAAATGTGTATCAAATCCATTTGGCCCAATGTTGAGTTCAGGTCCTGAATATCTTAATTTTCTGACTCGGTGATCTAATACTGTCAGTGGAGTATCGAAGTATCCCACTATTACTGTATGGGAGTCTATGTCTCTCTGTAGGTCTCTAAGAACTTTCTTTATGAATCTGGGTGTTCCTGTTTTGGGTGTAAAACAGGATAGTTAGGTTTTCTTGAATTGAACCTTTTACCATTATATAATGCCCTTCTTTGTCTTTTTTGATCTTTGTTGGTTTGAAGTCTGTTTTGTCTGAAATTAGGATTGTAACCCCTGCTTTTTTGTTTTCCATTTGCTTGGTAAATTTTTCCTTCATCCCTTTGTTTTGAGCCTGTGGGTGTCGTTATGTGTGAGATGGGTCACTTAAAGATAGCATACTATTGGATCTTGCCTTTTAAATCTAGATTGCTACTCTGTGCCTTTTAAGTAGGGGCATTTAGCCCATTTTTCTATACATTCAAGGTTAGTATTGATATGTGTAGATTTGATTCTGTCATTGTGTATCAACTGGCTATTATGTTGGCTTGTTAGTGTGGTTGCTTTATAGGGACACTGGTCTTGTGTTTAAGTGTGTTTTTGTATTAGCTAGTATTAGGCTTTCCTTTCTATATTTAGTGCTCCTTTCAAGATCTCTTGTAAGGCACATCTGGTGGTAACAAACTCATTCAACATTTTCTTATCTGAAAATGATCTTATTTCTCCTTTGCCTAGGAAGCTTAGTTTGGCTGGATATGAAATTCTTGGTTGAAGATTATTTTCTTTAAAGATGTTGAATATAGGCCCTATTCTTTTCTGGCTAGTAGGGTTTCAACTGAGAGGTCTACTGTTAGTCTCATGGGGTTCTTTGGAATATAATGAATGTATAAACAGTATGGTTTTTAATCAAAACACTTCTGCCAATGACATTTTTCATAAGAGGAATAAAAACTTTCAGTTTTGTCTGAGAAGCAAGTTCTCTTTCATTCTCTTAAACTGCAATAGGACTACTTTTACCATCCTTTCCTAACCAAGATATGCTAATAAACTGGACCACTTAAATACACTTTGGCAAGTTAACAGTTATGACCTCTGCAGTATTTTATAAAACATTTAATAAAGTCACCATTATGAAGACAAAACAAATTGGGACAGGATTAGCTGGCAACAAAAAATATATATCAGTAAAATAAAATCCTGAATATCTGAAAAAGGTACACCAGAGTGCGTTTTGTAAGCTACCACTTTTTTCAAATGGAAGTACACCCATTGATTATCACTGAGAGGATACAGGAAAAAAAGGTAGGAAGGGAATCTGGTGACCCAAAGGTTGGATTAGAGGACTTAATTATCACTTTATACTCTTTAGGACTTTTAGAATTCTCAAAACTTTCAGGTATTACTTTAATATGAAGCAAAATAAAATCTTTAATATGCACTGCAACAAAATCAATGTATTAGTCTTTCTTTCAGCTTGAAAAGTCAGTATGTTCTCACTGGGAGAAGTTTACTGAAAGAATGCACATAGTAGCCTACAGGCCCAGTATGTCTAAGGCTTTACTATCACCTGGGACAGTAGCTCTTTATCATTCATAGTACAGTAGCAATCAAAACTGGTCATTTTGTTTCCCTTTCAGAAGTAAGAATTCATTGCTTTATTTTGCCTTTTTAGCATGCCTTTCACACTATATACCTTAAAGAAAAAAGATGGTGTCTGTTAGTCATCATTCTGCATGCAGCCCATCCATTTGTCAAAGTCTAGCACCAAAGTAACCACATTCTTACAATGAGATGGCCGGCATTACTTAAATATAGGGTAAGTTGAAAGTGAATCCCAGTCATATTAATATATCCCACTAACACTAAATAAAATGTATCCCCCACCTTAACCTCCCTTTAGCGAGGTACCAAACTGGGGCTATTCTAATGTGGCCTAATACAAAAATGATCAGAAAAGAGGATTGGAAAGAGTGGTCTTAAATTGCAGTTAAAAATCTAACTTTTGAAATTTTTACAAAACTACATGACCCATGCAAGTGAGGGCCCTAAAACTTAAGCTTCATTAGCTTCACAGAAAAATGTGCCTCTGGGTGGCTGAATGTATGGAAGACTGGAGGCTGGCACAAAAATTATTAAGTTGCCATAAGTCTCCACAGACACATGAACAAGAAACAAATGCTAATTGCTTCATGTCTCTGAAATTTTTGTGGTTGGTTGTTTTGCAATATTATTGTAGCAATAGCTAACTAATACAAATACAAGCAATCATACATATCCTGCGATCTCCCATCTCATCAGAAACATTTCTTTTCCTTTGCATTTTTAAGTATTCTGCTAGTTTTAAGTGTAAAGTCCCAATACACAGAGGCTGTCAAAGATAGCTAGCACTGTGCACATATAAATCAAGTCACCATTTTGGTAAGAGGAAGGAAAGAACCAAGTAAGAATGGAAATGTCCCTCCGTTGAACACTAAATCTATCAAATTTAGATCCTCAAAATACTAGCATACTCTTTAGAACGTCTCCTTGTTTGACATTTTCCCAATAGAGTGCCCCTTAGTTATCAATACCCAACTTTTATAGAACATACAGATCTCTCAGTACAAAACTTTTGGCTGATCCTTACATAGGAAATACTTATATTATGTCCCAAAACTCAATACAACATTTTAAATAAAACAACATGCAGATAAAGTCCTATGTGACATCCCAAATACAATTGGTGAGAAATCAGAATTATATCCATATTTTGAAAAACATCTTCTCTGTCAACAAAGGGGATGTGTACTGCATTAAAGCAACTGTTTGGTGACAATTGTACTCATTGCTTAATGATTAGAAAATGATATTTAAACATTTTCTTCCTAACCTAATTGTTGTTACTGTTAAAAGAAACACTTTAGCCAAATTAAATTTAGAAGAGTTTAACTGAGCAAAGAACGATTCATGAATCGAGCAACCTCCTGAGCCAGAGTAGGCTGAGACTCCAGTGCAGCCACGTGGTGGAAGAAGATTTGTGCACAGAAAAAGGAAAGTGAGGTACAAAAAACTGGAAGTGAGGTACAGAAATAGCCAGATTAGTTATAGCTTGGCATTTTTCTTATTTGAACACAGTTGGAACAGTTGGCCATCTTTGATTGGCCAAAAATCGGTGATTGGCACAAAAGTTGACTACAATCTGTATAAACTCCACTTAGGTTATAGTTCAAAATGTACAGAGAAACATTTGGGCTGAATTTAAAATATATAAGTAGGCAGCTTTAGGTAAGCTTGATTTAACAATTCCCCCTTTTGGTCATCCTCTCAATTTTGAGAGAGTGATTAGTCATTGAAAGCACCAAAACCATTGTAATGTATTTATTTGTCTTGAAACCAACTAGGAAATAACAGAATACTGGGGTTTGTAAGGTGAGAACAAGGACTTCAGGTTATTTTTTTGTAAGGGTCAGAGTACAGGGTACCTCCTTATGCTGGAATGTCCTGTTTACAGGACAAAAAGGCAAAACCCAGCCTGTTCTAGTATCTATGTATTTCCTTAAAGTCTTAGTTTGATTGTTACATTTAGCACAAGTGACTCCATTTTGGTTTGGTCTGGTTTTTTGGTACCTAGCACAAAAGCTCACTCCAGAACAATGGCCTCCCTTAACTTTGTTTAAAAATTCCTCCCTTTTGGTCATATTCTTACTTACGTGAGAGTGTAACCAAAACATAGGGCCTTAATGCCACTCTCAGTTACCATCATATTGGGTTTCCAGTCTCAGCATATCATTCACAGGTCACACTGCCCTCATGGTCACACATTTCTTTCAGCTCTTTTCATTTCAGTTGAAGAGACACCATTTGACATTCTACAGATGACTGCATGCAAACATTTAAAACTTTTGAGAGAATGCAGTGCACCAGGGAGACTACTATTATGACTATCAGGAGGATAATACCAAGAGTTTGGAGTATGCTCCCTAGCCAGGGTTCCCAAAAACCAAACCATCTAAAATCAAATAGATCAAAGAATGAGCTAAACAGTCTACTCACTTTAAGCAGTCTCTTCATTAATCCCCCGCAACTAAATCTCTCTAATACCTGATATGATGTATTTCTCTGTGGTCAACAAGAAGGGCCAGCAGCTGCAGAGACACTCCTGTTTAGTGAGTAAGTAATATGCACTGATTCTATTTGGCATAACTTTCACAATAGAATTTAAACTGTTGTGTAGCCATAGTCTTTACAATATAATCTGCCATCGAACCTATCATGAAGGATAAATTTCTAATCATTGCCTCATTTACTTCCAACCATAGAAAAAAAACAAATGACGCCCTTCTAGAAGAATGAAGACTTTCAGGCAATGTTCTCTTCAACCCGTGATGTAGGTTAAGAGGAGTGGACCAATGTTCTGCTTCTGATTGATTGTGAGGCAACGTCTGTACCATTAAAATTTCTCACATACATTGGTCCTTCATCTTCCATCTGTCAAGGCATAAGGTTATCCACATATAAGACTGGCTGCAAAATCCTTCACAGGTTAAAGTGTACCCCACAAGTGCGCACAATAGACTCCCTTTTCACCTCTATTGTTCATAGAGACATAAGTGGGGCTGGGGAGGTGGGGAATTGAAAGATAAGAGTCTCGTGATAGTAATCTTGATCTGTGATCTTGGGATAAAGCTGTCCACATCAAGGATGTCATCATCTTCCAGGGAGAAACTTCCTTCCCTGGTTACCTTTACCTTAAGGTTTCCAATGGGTGTACAGTTCTAAGAACTTTAGGGTGGTTCTTAGTTGGAGGAACCTTCTGAGTTGTGAGATTATGAACATAAGTTTCAGGGTCCTGAAGTTCTGTCTGCTTAGTGTGGATGGCAAGGACAGTCTACTTCTGATGTTATCAGAAGATCCAATCTTTTGGTTCTACATTTTGAAGGTGTTGATCGTCCTCAGTCAGTGAACCATGAAAACTTTCTTTATCTGGTGAAAATGAATATGCACTGTGGCATAATGAGCATAATGTGTAACATCAGCCCTCTTCCCTGGGAAAGCCTTTATATGAACATGAAACATACACTGAAAATGACAATTGAAAGAAATCCCTCTATAAATATTTAAATGGCCCATCAGGTAGCGGAATGTACCTGAAGTTTTGGTTGTCTTCCCAGGAATTTGGGCTTGACAAACCAAATACTGGTCATAGGCTATAGCAATTTAGAAGTCACCACATACACACACACACACGTGTGTGTGTATATACATATGTGTGTGTGTGTATTACATGTATATAATTTGGATCATTTTATCTTCTCCATGATGAGTCACAGAATGCAGAACTTTTAATAAAAGCTTTAAGGACTCAGGAAGGACAACATGGTTGTCCTGGTTCTCCAAAAGTCCATGCTTAACATTGGACTTCTGTCCTTTTGAACACCAGTTGTTTCTCCAATTTAGGTGCATAGCACTGATAACTGATAGGTTATCACAGGTAATTTGACTGAGAGCGTGGAGTTCATTCAAATTTTATATCTAAACAATTTAATATTGACTGATTTAGCATGAAAATCTGGCAAAGTATTTTCTTGGAATTCAATTAAATTTTGTTGTGCTTGGGTTAGCAGTTTAATAAACCTGTCAGTGTTTTCATTAAAGCTCTAGGAATTCTTACCCAGTGCAAATGATGTGATTCTAAAGTTATCAGATACCTGTATTCAAGAGTGTTTTTCAAGGGTCCTTTTCATCCGTTCAGGAACCTTCTTAAAGATACCTTATTCTAACATTGTGTATGTGCTGTGAAGTTTTCAGATACTGTATCAGAGTTAAGCAATTAACTGTGGAAATGACTTTAGTAAAGACAGAGTTGACAAGGAAATTTGCTTATTTCTATGGTCTACAGTAACATAACCATAATTATAATTGATAGCATATACTCAGACATATTAGAATTTTAGAAATCCCATACAATTTTGAAACATGTATAATAACATTCATTAAAATATAACCTGAAGAAGGTTAAACGTTATTTCTTATTTGACAGTGCTTCCCATGTAACTTAACATGTCAAATAATCCTGTTTATCTCTCTTTTGGATGCTCTGCGGGCCCTCTGAAGCATCCCAAAGTTAGAGGTCAGAAAAGACTTAATTTCAAAGCTGCAATTTGATTTTGGAAAGCTTTTCAAATATGTCAAACATTTAAAATATTTGACCAACATAGGATCACAGATCACTGTAAAACAATAGTCATTTAACTAAAGTAGTAATTAAAAGATTTTTTAAAACAGAAACCTTTACTCTTTGATAAAGGAGACTCTTTTCCAAACAATCAAAAGACCTTAGACAGCATGAGACAGAATCTGTCTCTTTCCTCTTCCACACTTTTTTTCCTTTTTTCAGTTTACTCAAAAGGTGAAAAATACTTTATTATGGCTTATTAATGCTACACAAAATTTTTGTTCAAAAGAGAGAACCAAATTTTACTTTTATATTAGTGTATTATCAATAATAAACTAATTTAAATAAAACCTCACAAAAACTTCCCATAAGCCTTTCATGTTTTCCATAACTTTCTATTTTTATCTTGTTGTATCTATTTTTTACCCCTTCAATTTGAAACTTTTAAGTAACTTTAAACCAGACAAAATTTTAATGCACATTTTTACGCCTTTATAACTTCCTCATCAAATACATATTTTGCCTTTGTTTATGCACTCTGTATACAGAATTGCTCCTCTGATATCTAGTAGTTTTTAACTCTCAGTAGCCCAAATTTCTAGTGAAACCCCTAGAAAGTAATTTTGAACTGTTTTATATTAGTATTTGTAGATAAAAACCATTTTACAGTCTTTTAGAAAAATAGTTCTTCAAATTATTTGACAGATCTAGATCTAAATTTATTGACAGATCTTCAAGTTATTTATTGTCAATTATTTATTGACAGCTTTTTTATACCATATAAAAATAATGTCCAGGTATATAGACTTAAACTTATGTTTAATAATTAATATTTAGTTTGGTTTAACTGTGTCCCCACCTAAATCTCATCTTGAATTGTAGTTCCCATAATCCTCATATGGGCATAGGGACTTATAGGAGGTAATTGAATCATGCGGGTGGTTACCCTCATGCTGTTCTCATGATAGCGAGTTCTGTTGCGATCTGATGGTTTTATGAAAGGCTTTCCCCCTTTTGCTCTGCATGTCACCTTCCTGCCATCATGTGAAGAAAGATGTGTTTACTTCCCTTTCTGCCATGATTGTAAGTTTTCTGAGGCCTCCCCAGTCATGCAGAACTCTGAGTCAATTAAATCTCCTTTCTTCATAAGTCATCCAGCCTCAGGTAGTCCTTTATAGCAGGATGTGATTGGACTAATACAATATTTCAGTATCTTACAGATTACTCAGATATTTTAAGATTACCTACTTAATTTAATATAACATGACTCTAAGATTTTAAATTACTGAAAAGAATTTTGAAACTATGACACAGGTAGCTTCCCTAATGTCTTCCCCCAGCAATTCTAGATCTGAAGTAGCCACATGGCTCCCAGGAGGAATATGAAGGTCAGGGCCATTCTGAGTCCATCAGGACAGAAGACAGAACTGTGAAGACCATATCTGGAGGATCCAACCCCTCTCAAAATAACCAGCAGACAAAACAGGGAAAGTAGAGGAATAAAGGGCCATATCGGACTTGATTCTGGCTTGTAGCTGTTGGTCTAGGCACTAAGAACATGTCACCGGACTTCATCATGGCCACCTATCCAGACCCCTGAATCTAGAGACTCTAAACCAAAGCTGTAAGCTCACAGTCAAATCAAGCAAGTATCTAATTGTATTTAACTGATAATTTTGGAACCAGTTCTATTTTACCAACTGTTTAAAAACTATAATAGCTTTATTTACCAAATATCACATATGCATATAGACATACAAATATATAGAAGCACATCTTATAGCTCTCATGAAGAATGTTCATTGATCAGTTTTGAAATAGTTTTCTTTTTGCCCATTTGGTCTATCAATCTTCCAGTCACTTGTTTTGTTGCCATAAGCAATTGTTAACTAGGCAATAAATTTACATTTCTAAAGGGACAACTCTTAGGTGGAACAAAAAATATTTTATATCTGGTAAGCACAGAGCTAAGATTTTAGGCCTACATATTGTTCAAACCGAAGGAATTTAGGCCTACATTTGCTGAAACCAAGGAAAAAAAATCTACTCAAATAAAATTCACTTAAGAGAAGGTGGCCAGAAAAGCACCTTAAACCAAAGTATGACCTTTTATGTAAATTTAAAACAATGGTAAGAGTTTTTAATTGTACATAGGCAGACATCTTTAAAAATGATTTCCTTTAATAAATGTAATAAATAAACTCATTGACAAAAGAGTTTCAAAATAGCCAATTAAATTCCAGAAAGGTGTATTTGAGTTGAATAGGGTGTTCCTTTTAACTTACCTACTGCTTTTTAGCTAAAATTACAGAGCCCAGGGTAATTGGTGGAGTCCATAAAGGAATAGGGCCAAAAAAGCATCATATGCCTGGATTCAGCATGGATAGATCTGAAAAAGAACCAGCCTAGGCCAGATGTGGTGGCTCATGCCTGTAATCCCAGCACTTTGGGAGGCCGAGGTGGGTGGATCATGAGGTCAGGAGATCGAGACCATCCTGGCCAACATGGTGAAACCCCGTCTCTACTAAAAATACAAAAAAATTAGCTGGGCATGGTGGCTTGTGACTGTAGTCCTAGCTACTTGGGAGGCTGAGGCAGGAGAATCATTTGAACCCGGTTGGCAGAGGTTGCAGTGAGTCAAGATTACATACACCACTGTACTTCAGCCTCATGACAGAGCAAGACTCCATCCCAAAAAAAAAAAAAAAAAAGCAGCAGCAAGCCAGCCTAGTTTGCCTGCAGGCCTATGTTTTATATAAACACCTTATCTAGGATAGCTTACTTTGCACCTTTGGGATGGAATACTAAGTAAGCCAAAATATTAGCAGATTTAATTTTTTTATCAATTAGTCACTTAAGTATTTTATTTGCCTTTTATAAAGTCTTTAAATATGGAAAATTTATAGGAACTTCTGCATATTAATAGGCATCTCTAGATGAGAGTAATTTGGGAGGCCTCATTTTCAAAAGCAATTCAGTGCAGTGTTGTTCATTTGGAATGTCCTCTGTAACTTATCTTTATAAAGATTTCACCATTCCCATAAGACTTTGCAGCTTCCAGGGCCTAACATCTATGCATATATAAATCAGAAAGAACTTAGTTCTCAGGGAACTAAGGATCCCCTTTTTACCTGATAATTTTGAAACCAGTTCTATTCAGTTCTATTCTATTAGTCAATAATTTTTTTTCCTCACCTAACTGGGCAAATCTCATACTGAATTGTTCCCATAATCTCCACTTGTGATAGGAGGGACTTGATGGGAGGTAACTAAATCATGAGAGTGGTTTCGCCCTTTCTATTCTCGTGATGGCAAGTCCTCACGAGATCTGATGGTTTTATAAAGGGCTTCCCCCTTCACTTGGCTCTCATTCTCTCCCTTGCTGCCATGTGAAAAGGACATGTTTGCTTCCCTTTCCACCATGATTGTAAGTTTCCTGAGGCCTCCCAAGCCATGCAGAACTGTGAGTCAATTAAACCTCTTTTCTTTATAAATTACCCAGTCTCACACAGGTCTTCATAGCAGCATGAGAATGAACTAATACAGTAAATTGATACCACAGAGAGTGGGGTGCTGCTATAAGGATACCCAAAAATGTGGAAGCATCTTTGGAACTGGGTAATAGGCAGAGGTTGGCACAGTTTGGAGGGCTCAGAAGAAGACAGGAAATGTGGGAAAGTTTGGAACTTCCTAGAGACCTGTTTGAAATGTCTTTGGCCAAAATGCTGATGGTGATATGGGCAATGAAGTCCAGGCTGAGGTGATCTCAGATGGAGATGAGGAATTCATTGAGAACTGGAGAAAAGGTCACAGCCAAACTTTATTAGTATAGAAACAGTCGGATTGCTTATAGCTCAGCATTTATCTTATTTGAACATGAACAGTTGGCCACATTTGGCCAAAACTTGGTGGTTGCCACAAGAGTAGACTACAGTCTGTATACAATTTAATTGGAAATGTGAGTTTGATATGTAACTATTATAACTTTCATTTAAAATAATAGGAAATAGACTTCCAGTCAATATTTAAGAGAACAATTGATTTTAATGACGGGATTATATCTTAGTTTACTCATTCTTTGTCTCTAATCTGTTAAAGCTCTCTATTGATCTTAATTTTTATTGTATATAAGTATATTTTATTTCTAGAAGTTCTACTTGTATTATTTTCAAATTCATGTTTGTATTGTTTCCTGTTCCTGCAAATATCTCTAAGTTTGCATTATATTACTTTAAACATAATACTTGCGGTTAATTTATTGTCTGTGACTTATATTTTAACTGAAGACTTTGTGAATCTTCTTCTGCTCATTCTGTCTGTTCTCACTCTTGGTGTCTTATTTCCTAGTGGGCCTGATTATCTTTGACAGTATACTGGTCATTGTACTTGAAGATTTATTTGTAAAGCATTTTAGGGCCTAAGATAAAAGTATTTTCTACCAGAGAGGGTTTGCCTTTACTTCTGCACTGCCAGCCTGGGGACCCTTTTGTTCAGGTTCAAGAATTAAACTTCATTATTTTTTATATGATCTTACACAGGAAAGACGAAGGCTGTTTTATTTCTGATTTACTCCAAGAGTGATGATGGAGTCCCAATTTATTTTGGAGAGAGGTTGCGATTAGCCTTCTACTTCAAGTAGAGAAGGGCCTTTAATTTCTGTCCTTCTCACTAAAGAGCCTTTCAAAATGGAAGTTCAGATTTGCTAAGGCCACAGAAGCTCTCAAGATGAAAGCACCTTTCTGGTTTTCTTATCACTGTAGTTTTTGTTCAGTATTTTCTTGCTATATTGTTAGCTCTTCATAGATTTTAAGGAAGATTTTAAAATAATTTACATGAACTGTTTAGTTCTTTTTAGTAGGAGGTTGGTCCAAATAACCAAGCCTGCCAAAACTGGAAGCTGGAAGTCTTATTTCAAGTCTCAAAATATTTTAAAATAATAGAAAAAAGTTTAATATATAGTAATTTTATAATGCTATTAAAATGGAGGGTTGAGCCATCATAAAAACAGATCAAAGTAAGTACCCTAGGTTCTGAATTTTTCCTTGCTAAAGCGTAGTTAAAAACAGGAAGCAGCTGTGGCAAAATCTATGAAGAGAATTTTTGTTTATCTGTTATTTAGTGGAGCTAATATTCCACAAATACCATGCCAAAATACTAGGCCAAGAGTGATTGAAATAAAAGCGTCACTCCGTAGGCTCTTTTCCTTACCCATCTTCCCTTACACTTGAATCCATGACTTTCTCTAAACTTCCAGAACATTAAGATTTTTACTGTGAAAAGGATTTACTTACAAAATGTTAAGATTTTTCCTGAATTTGTCGTTGATACTATGAAAAACCTTCTGGCAAATCATCAGTTCTCACTAACATAATAAAAAAAAGATAAAACTTGTTGTTTCACACTTTGCAGATAAGAAAAACAGTTTACTGAACGCTTGGTTCCATAGAAACATGGCTATGGAGAGTCGTAAGTGTAATATGAGCACTTAAATAAGGCCAAGAGTAATACATTTTAATCATGTGGCTGGATATATGGGTGTGGGGAGGAAGATCTAGTAAGTAATTTCCCACTATCTTAACAGTTTTTAGATCTGTAAAAAGTGATGCATCCAATCTAAGACTCCTTGATTTAGAGAAGAAATAGAAACATGCTGAGAAATAAATGCTGAGTTGTTATCAATTTATTATGTAACTTTACTGGCAAGAACAAAAGAGCTATTTCACTAATTTTTCCAAAAACAATGTTGATATTGTATAAACAATATCTGAAAAGGTCAAGGAAACATGTTTGTGTACTGTACTTTTCATATTGGTTACCTACGTAAACACTCAATGTTCCTATGAAGACTCAGTTAATCATTTGAAACAGATTTGTTGACTATCATTTTGTGTTTGTTGGTTTGTGCAAAATCTCTAAAATTCTGTATCAACATTTTACACATTTTGGCCAAACCGTCAACTCAGCATTTCTCAAACTAAGGAGTCTGCAGATATCCTGTCCTGACATTCTTAGGTTTCAAGTTTGAGAAACACTCTAATACTTAGAAGGAATCCATTTACTGATGATTAACTTGAATAGATCCTTGAATGATAATAATCTCGGGTGCCATTTTTTAAATGCCTTCTGCATACCAAGCTTTATTCTAAGTGCATTATTTTCAATATATTATCCTTTTTCTAATCCTGGAAGTTAAATGTTATGATGATCCCTATTTTACATATAAAAAAGGTTCAGAGAGGCTGTTTGACAAGGACAGTAAAAGCTAATAACTTGTTCTAGCTCTTGAATGAATGGGCTAGAATTCAAATCCTAGTCTGCCTAATAAAAGTGCAGAAGACAGGGAAGCTTGAGGCAAACCTAAAAAGAAAAAATAGAAAAAAAAAAGTCCTCAAACTGCCTTATAGATCATTTCCAATGGTGTAAGCAGCCCTTGAATTTTTGGACAGATCTTTTTGTTTTTTTATTATACACAGGTTTGTAATCAAGCAGGTTTTGTTACCACTGTGGTAGATTGTATTTTTGTTCAAAATATCCATTCTTTTTGAGTTGTTCCTCTTCATGGGAGGATTATATATCCATGGTTCCTTGACATTATAGATACATAATATCATGTGACTTCTAGCACCTTTCCTTGAAGGGAGATTTTACCTGATGGAAGTCAGGCATGGCCATGTGATTTGTGACCAGAAATATATGAACAGAAATGACAATAGAACCTGTAAGAGGTCACTCAAGATCTGCTATGATCTCTTACTTATTCCCTTGAGTTTGACAACAACCCCATAAGTGGCTGCTCATTAGGGTTGAGTACCAGAGAAAAGATGACATGGAATATACGTGCAAATGTGATGGACAAGTAATATCAGTGAGAAATATTTCTTTGTAACCACTAAGGAGCCACTTAATTGCTTTTTTGAGTCTTGAGTTCTTCATTTGTAAATTGGGATGATAATACCTGCTTGTAGATATTGTGAAAATTTCGAGAATTGTCTAAGAAAATGAATTTAAAAAGCTGAACACATTGGTATGTGCCATGTCTGGCCATTACTATTCCCTATGCTATTATTGAGTCATATATTTAAGTAATTAAGTAAGCAGATGTATCTGAGCTTATTTCTGCAAAGGACTTGCTGCCCCAAAGTAAAATTAATATATCCCCATGTGAAATTTGGAATTCAAAATCCTTCTTCAGAATTCAAAAAAATAATAGCAAAATACACTGGTTAGTTCCTCAAATATTAATAACTATCAGGTATCAGATATTGTTTAGTGCTTGGGACATACACACACACACGATTCATTCTCTTTTCCTAATGGGTAGCTAATCTAGTGGATTTATGAAACTGGTAGCAAATTAAAGCTTAAAATAGAAAATAAGGTTACATTTTTTATTTGACCGCAGCCATATTTCTTTCCAGTAGAATAATTTGAATTACCAAGGTGCTATTCCTAAGAAGTTGAGTTGGCTACAATGGATAAATAAAATTCATTAGTAATTAATGTCAACATTGATATTAAATAATCATGCTACTATTTTTAAATGATTATTCTCATGACAATAGTGTAATTCTATTTTGTTTATGCTACAGTTTCTTTGCATCTTGTTTACACTACAATTTCTTTCACGGAAATCAAAATAGTATAACTTCAACCAAAATCTAAGAACACCAAGTTGCGCATCATTAAATTATACACTGATTGTAATTTGCTCTTACATGAAACATGGCAGCAGGCAAACCCATCAAGTCCTTAGATGTACATTTCTTTGCCTGCAGGGCCCATATTTTATTCTTCAGTTTTCAGAGCTCAGACAAATTATAAAGTGCATTTTAATCCCATCAGAAGCTACAGAGTTGGAGCAAATGGGGCACCTGAAACCACTGTGTGAGCTGAATCACCTGAGTGCGACAGACAGGAGTAGAATATCTTCTGGTGGGATCCTGGAGCCACACTGCTGCTTTATGGCTCTTAAGAATTATTTATTAAAAATACAGTAATCCATTATGAACACAATTCTCTTGTTCACAGAGAGTTTTTAGAGTGCCACAGACACTGAAGTCACATTCCCTGACCTCAAACTCAGCAAACTGCTCTCTGAGCAAAATTCTGCTGTAATCCACAATTGCCATTTACTGAGAATTGGGTGGAGCAAGCAAAATCAGTTCCCTAGATCCTTGGAAAGATTTACTGTATAATGCCACGTGTTTTCCATTGCAGAAAACAACGTACAAAGTTCCCTGCCAATGCCAAACTGACATCACTAAAGTAAGTATTCTAAATGTATGCTTTCCTTCAATTCCCTGTCAGCATTACCTTTTAGCAAAAGATCTGCAACCACTGGCAAGACTTTTTAGTCAAATAAAATAAAGGAATTGTTCAGGGTATAATGCTTTTTGTTGCCAAATGCTCTTGACAAGATTAATAATTCAGATGAAATACATAGCCAAAGGAATTGTATGCTTTCTCTCATTTGAACAAATGTTTAATTATCTGCAGATGTGCAGGAAAACATGTACAAAAGTAAAATGTACTCACTTGCTATTATTTTAAATGTAAATGCATCCTATGACTTCCTTTGCATATTAAGAATTTTAAAAGTAAACATTTGCATTACAGATCTCTTCAAATAAAATCCTATTAAACACAAATGCAATATGAGCCAAAATACCTATTTTAAGAGCCAGTTCCTGAACTAATATTATCCTGTATTGGGTGAAATGTAGATGGAATTGAAATAATCAGTGTGCTCAAGTCTAAGTAGATGTTCTGAAAATACACAAAGGCAAAGTTGTTAACAATGAGGTCCATTATGGTGAAAAGTTCTACCTCATTGACTGGCATGACATCCTTATTCAGCATCTGAAATGGTATCTGCTTTTAGTCATTTCCCAGTAAAAATGAAGATGTGTAAATTTTCAATTTGTCTACTTTCATGACTTTATCTAACGTGTCCCATTACTGCATTTGCTATACATTGTATAACAAATACCACTTCAGAGCTTCTGACAAAAGCTGTGTAGGCTTCAGATGATACCTACTTTGCTGAAACCATGCGTACATACAAGCCAAAAAGGAATGTATCCTCCCATTCAGGCACAAAAGTGGCTTCTAGAAGGGCCATATATTCAAAGTATTTCCTAAGTTTTTTCCTCTAATGGCACTGTATAGAACATGTGTATCAGACTGAACCTTAATCATAGGTTGACTTTGACCAGTACCATTACAGATATAAGCAAATATGGTAAACATCTACCAAATCTCAACACCCACTTTAATATCAGAAGTAGAAAATGAAATATGATTGATCCTACTCAGCCTGGTGCAGATGTACATATTGGGAAATGGGAATACACTCACATACAAGATTGTGTCTAAATAGTTCACCAGTTTCAGGAAAAATATGTTATTTGGTGGTTTAGTATCCAATTTGTGAGAAATCCACAATCTTTGACTCATGTTCTCCTTCTTCCCTCTGGCTAGATTCCTTTTGACCATTTCACTCCATGGGTGTATTTCCAGTAATGGGTAGAAAGAAGACATAAAAAAAGGTAAATATCAAATTAGTCATTTGGGATGCTTGTTATTAGTTCTATGAAAGGTCTGATGAAAAAAGTGAAAATTAAATTTATGAGTTATTTGTCGTTCTTAGTTTTTTTCACTTTAATGTTGTCATGGATAATGTAGAATTTGTGTCTTAGCCCAAATTCTACCATTAAGCTCGACATGTTTTTATTGAATAAGCCATGAGTATTCATTGACATTCGTGGTAGATCATAATCACAGCCAGAGTAGGTTTTGTTCCAAAGATCTCCATTTAGTTTTCACATAATTGCATTTGTGCTATTTTTACTTTGCAACTGACCTTCTCTGTTGTATGAGTATATAGTTAGAATTCGGTACCTTGATGAACACAGGAAGTTTCCCATTCCAGTCATAATTTCTAAATTGCACAGGTTGCAACTTTGGAATGATGTAGATTAAGTGAGTTATGCCCAGAGAAAAAGTTTTGCTTAAAAGAGAAAATAGTAATCACATTTATGTAAGTGTTAAATTGTGTCGGAAAGTATAAATGTCATTTCCATTTTCCAATCAAACTTCAACATATGCTTTGGTGTTTTGGCGCCACATGATAGTATGTACAACCAGACCAGGGGAACGTTCATCCTTACCTTGCATATACTGTCTAGGCTCTCAATTTATTCTTTCTATGCTTCTCAAAAAGCCCATTATTGAATTACATAAAGTACTAAGCCTTTCCCAGAAGGCTTCTGAAAAAATTTGGAATATTTTATCCTAAAATGTGTTTGTGATTTAATGGCACTACTTTAAAATACAATTGTTAGACACACCCTTGCTGATTATCTTATTTTGCCAGCAAATCGAGGCACATGAATTTTATAGAGACATAGTGAAATTCATTACCATCGAGGAACAAGAGAGTTACAGTTAAAAGTAAGCCATATTTTTTACTGAATCTATGAATAAAAGGTAAACTTTTCAGTATTTTCAATATGAAGGGATAATTACCTTGTAAGTACAATCAAGTCTAGTTACTGTCAAGATCTGATTATTAAATTGTAAACTAAAATAAAGAGAATTGTAACCCTGAGTCCTATTTACATTATTTGCTCATAAAATCAGCCCAGATATTCCATGAACAATTGAAAAGTCATCACTAAACAATGCAGAGGGGAAGAAAAAAATACAAGTTTTTAGTTACTTGAATTAGTAAGGCTGCCTTTTTGATTATTTTTTAATGCAGTTAACATTTTCATCAGAATTTAAAGCCATTCCCATTCAAGATATTCCTGGGGGTTTTGCACATACCTCCCCTCCTGTCTTTCTTTCCAACTTAATAAAAAAATTCTAGTTATATTTAGAAGACGTTGAAAAATCATTGTTTCTTCTTCGTTTTTCTTTATTTCACAGCATACAACATTTTAGAATTAAAGTCAAAGGAGTATTTATGTTAACCAATAAAAAACTTTTGAAAATTTGGAATCCTGGGTCTCTTTCCAAGAAATACGGTTTTAAAAGGTATTTTGGAGAAGTTGAGTTGTAGATGTGGTATCTTAAAGCTACTAAATTAGAAATTTCTCAATGTTTCTTATTTTCTCTTCCTAAATGTATTTTTTAAACATCAGTAATAGTACAGAACTACAATATAAATTGTTTTTTGTTTTATTCTTTATAATGCTCTCTGAGTTGTACGGTTTTAGTCATCTATTGCTGTGTAACAAATTACCCCCTAAAATTTAGTGGCTTAGAACAACAAATACATACTAGTCATCTCAGTTTCTGTGGGCTAGCAATCTATTTTTTTTTGTTTAAACAAAAAAAAAAACCACAAAAATTTGGTACCTTTTATTTTGTATATGTGAGGTTTACACCATATTATGGGATACGTATACAGTCATGTGTCACTTAACAATGGAAAAAATGTGTCGTTAGGCAATTTCTTCATTATATGAACATTATAGGGTGTACTTACACAAACGTAGCTTGTATATCATACTGTTCACCTAGGCTATGTGGAATGTTTTATTGCTCATAGGCGACAAAGAATACAGCATTTTGAAAGAATACAGAATTACAGCATTTTAGCACTCTGTAGTGGATGCTATTGTACTGAATACTGCAGGCAACTGTACCACAGTTGTACTTGTGTATCTGAACATATCTAAACATAGAAAAAGTACAGTAAGAATATGTCATAAAAATTTAAAATTGCACATCTGTACAAGGCTGCTTCACTAAAATCTTGTGGAACCACCAGTGTATATAGGGGTCCATCGTTGACCAAAATATTATTACGTAACACATGACTCTAGATAGTAAAATGGTTGCTATAGTGAAGCAAACTAATATATTAACTCACATTGTTACTTTGGTGACAAGAGCTGTTAAAATCTACTTATTTAACAAAAACCAGTAATATAATTTGATTAGCAATAATCCTCAGGTTGTACATTAGATCACTTGTTCATTCTACACATCTGCTATTTGTATTCACCCCTAGTAACTCACCACTAGTAACCACTATTTCATTCTATTTCACCTTTTTTCCCCCAAAGATTCTACATGTAAGTGAAATCATGCAATATTTTTGTTTCTGTGTCTAGGTCATTTTACTTAGCATAATGTCCTCCAGGTCCATTCATATTGTGGCAAATGTCAGGATCATTTTCCTTTATATGGCTGATTAATAATTCTTTATGAACTATATACATATGCATATATAAGCATACATAGGCATACATAAAATATATATCTCACATTTCCTTTATCAACAGACTGTTTCCAATCTTTGCTATTGTAAATAATGCTGTAGTGAACATAGGAGTACAAATATCTTTTTGAAGTGATGATTTCATCTCCTTTGGGTATATATCCAAAGATAGATTGCTGTGTCATATGATGGGTTTTGTTTGTTTGTTTGTTTTGTTTAATTTTTTTTAGAATGAGTCTCAAAGCACTGAAAGCCTGTACTGTCACCCAGGCTGGAGTGCAGTGGTGTGATCTTGGCTCACTGCAACCTCCACTTCCCAGGTTCAAGTGATTCTCCTGCCTCAGCCTCCCAAGTAGCTGGGATTATAGGCATGTGCCACCACACCCAGCTAAGTTTTGTATTTTTAGTAGAGGTGGGGTTTCACCACATTGGTCAGGTATCAAACTCCTGACCTCAAGTGATCCTCCCACCTCAGCCCCCTAAAGGACTGGGATTGTGGTTCCAATGTTAATATTTTTAGAAACCTCCATACTGTTTTCCATAATAGCTATACTGGTCTACATTCCCATCAACAGTGTGCTAGGGTTCCCTTTTTCTCCATATCCTCTCCAATATTTCTTGCCTTTTTGATGATAGTCGTCCTAATAGGTGTGAGATGACATAAGGATTTTAATTTGCATTTCTCTAATTAGTGATGTTGAGCACCTCTTTATACACCTGTTGGCCATTTATACGTTGTCTTTCATGGAATGTCTGCTCAGATATTTTGCCCATTTTTTAAAAATCAGGTTATTTATTTTGCTGTTGTTGAGTTACAAGAGTTCTTTATAAATATTGGATATTAACTCTCTATCATATATGTGATTTGCAAATATTTTTTCCCAGTCTGTAGGTTGCCTTTTCATTTTGTTGATTTTTTCCTTTGTGGTGTAGGAGGTTTTTTAGTTTGGTGTGGTCCTATGTATTTATTTTTACTTTTGTAGTCTGAGGTTTTGATGCAATATCCAAAAGAATAAATAATCATGATATATAATCTTTTTAATGTATTCTTACACTTGGTTTGCTAATGTTTTATTGAAGGTTTTTATACCAATTTTTATCAGAAATAGTTTTGTAGTTTTGTTTTCTTGTGGTGTCTTTGTATGGCTTATGTATTAAGGTTATGCTGGCTTCATATGTTTGTAAGTATTCCCTCTGGCTCTATTTGGAAGAGTTTAAGAAATATTGATATTCTTTGAATGTTTGGTAGAACTCAGCTGTGAAGCCATCTGGTCCTGGGCTTTTCTTTGCTGGGAGATATTTTATTACTTATTCAATCTTTTGCTACTGGTGTATTTTTGGTGACTTGATTGATTGATTGATTGATTGATTGTGACTGTATCTCACTCCATTACCCAGGCTGGAGTGCAGTAGCACAGTCTTGGCTTACTGCAATCTCCACCTCCTGGGTTCAAGAGATTCTCCTGCCTCAGCTGCCCAAGTACCTGGGATTACCCGCACACACCACCACACCTGGCTAATTTTTTGTATTTTTAGTAGAGACAGGTCTCATCACATTGGCCAGGCTGATCTTGAACTCTTGACCTCAAATAATCCACCGGCCGTGGCCTCCCAAAGTGCTGGGATTACAGCTTGAGCCACCGCATCTGGCTGGCTCAATCTTGGCGGTTTTATTTTCCTAGAAGTTTATCAATTTGCTCTACATTGTTCAATGTGTTGGTATATAGCTGTCCATTATAATCCCTTATGATCCCTTTTATTTTTGCAGTGTCTGTTACAACTTCTTCACTTTAATTTTCTGTTTTATTTTTGTCTTCTTTCTATTTTTCTTAGACTAGCTAAGGGTTTGTCAAATTTGTTGATTTTCCAAAGAATCAACTTGATTTTGTTGATTCTTTCCATGACTTTTTGTTTTCTATTTGATTTACTTCTGTTCTAATCTATCTATCTATCTATCTATATATATATACACACACACACACACACACACACACACTTTAAGTTCTAGGGTACATGTGCACAACGTGCAGGTTTGTTACATATTTATACTTGCGCTATGTTGGTGTGCTGTACCCATCAACTCATCAGCACCCATCAACTCATCATTTACATCAGGTATAACTCCCAATGCCATCCCTCCCCTATCCCCCCTCCCCACAATAGGCCCCGGTGTGTGATATTCCCCTTCCAGAGTCCAAGTGATCTCATTGTTCAATTCCCACCTATGAGCACGAACATGCGGTGTTTGGTTTTCTGTTCTTCCGATAGTTTGCTGAGAATGATGGTTTCCAGCTGCATCCGTGTCCCTACAAAGGACACGAACTCATCCTTTTTTATGGCTGCATAGTATTCCATGGTGTATATGTACCACATTTTCTTAACCCAGTCTGTCACTGATGGATATTTGGGTTGATTTCAAGTCTTTGCTATTGTGAATAGTGCTGCAATATACATACATGTGCATGTCTTTATACCAGCATGATTTATAATCCTTTGGGTATCTACCCAGTAAGGGGATGGCTGGGTCAAATGGTATTTCTAGTTCTAGATCCTTGAGGAACC
>NW_012101255.1:1883155-1883605 GCF_000951045.1 Mandrillus leucophaeus
TGTATTTCCTGAATTTGAATGTTGGCCTGCCTTAGTAGGTTGGGGAAGTTCTCCTGGATGATATGCTGCAGAGTGTTTTCCAACTTGGTTCCATTTTCCCCCTCACTTTCAGGCACACCAATCAGACATAGATTTGTTCTTTTCACATAATCCCATATTTCTTGGAGACTTTGTTCATTTCTTTTTCCTTTTTTTTCTCTAGACTTCTCACTTCATTTCATTCTTTTGATCTTCCATCATTGATACTCTTTCTTCCAGTTGATTGAGTCGGTTACTGAAGCTTGTGCATTTGTCATGTATCTCTTTTGTCATGGTGTTTATTTCTGTCAGTTCGTTTATGGTGTTCTCTGTATTGATTATTCTAGTTATCCATTCTTCCATTTTTTTTTTTCAAGATTTCTAGTTTCTTTGCACTGGGTACGTAGTTCCTCCTTTAGCTCTGAGAAATTT
>NW_012101255.1:1884311-1887444 GCF_000951045.1 Mandrillus leucophaeus
CCCGCCTCAGCCTCTCAAAGTGCTGGGATTACAGGCGTGAGCCACCGTGCCTGACCTATTCGTTCTTTTACATAGTTCCTTGAGGCATAATCTTTTACTATTTATTTAGAAGTTTTAAATGTAGGTATTTAATACTATAAACTTCCCCCCAAAACTGCTCTTACTGCATTCATAAGTTTTGATATATTGTGTTTGCATTGCCATTTGCCTCAAGATGTTTATAATTTTCCCTTTTATTTATTGACTTATTCAGGAGCACGTTGTTTAATTTCCCATATTTGTGAATTTTCCAAGATTCTTCTTGTTATTGATTTCTGATTTCATACCGTTGTGATCTGAAACAATATTAGATATTATTTTAACTTTCTGAAATTTGGTGAGACTTGTTTTGTGGCCTTACATATAGTCTATCACGGAGAATGTTTTATGAGCACGAGAGAAAAAAGTATATTCTGCTGTTGGATGGAAAGTTCTAAATATGTCTGTTAGGTCTTTTTGGTAAAAAATTGCAGTTCAAATTAGTATTCTCATATTAATTTTCTATCTAATTGATCTATCCATTGTTGAATATGGGATATCAAAATTCCCTACTATTGTATTGCTGTCTATGTCTCCCTTCCTGTCCAATAATATTTATATATTTAGGTTCTTCAATGTTGGGTGCCAATATATTTACAATGGTTCTGTCCTCTTGATCAACTGACCTATTTATCATTAAATAATGACACTCTTTGTTTGTTGTGAGTTTTTGACTTAAAGTCAGCTTTAAGTATAGCCACCCCTAATAAATTTTGATTACCATTTGCATGGAATATCTTCTTCCATCACTTCACTTTCAGCCTATGTGTGTTCTTAAAGCTTAAGTGGGTCTTTTGAAAGCAGCATATAATTGGATCTTGTTTTTAAAAATTCATTCAGCTACTCTTGATTGGAGAATTTAATGTTTACATTAAAGGTGATTATTGATAAGTAAAGATTTATTACTGCCATTTTGTTTTCTGATTGTTTTGTAGCTCCTTCATTCCTTCCTCTTTTTTAAATTATACTTTAAGTTCTGGGGTACATGTACAGAGTGTGCAGCTTTATTACATAGGTATACACATGCCATTGTGGTTTGCTCGACCCATCAACCCGTCACCTACATCAGGTATTTCTCCTAATGCTATCCCTCCCCTAGCCCCCCATCCCCCAAGAGGCCCTGGTGTGTGACATTCCCCTCCCTGTGTCCATGTGTTCTCATTATTTAACTCCCACTTACGAGTGAGAACATATGGTGTTTGGTTTTCTGTTCTTCTGTTAATTTGCTGAGAATGATAGTTTCCAGCATCTTCCATGTGCCTACAAAGGACATGAACTCATCCTTTTTATGGCTGCATAGTATTTTCTTTATTCAGTCTATCATTAATGGGCATTTGGGTTGGTTCCAAGGCTTTGCCATTTTTGAATAGGGCCACAATAAACGTACATGTGCATGTGTCTTTATAGTAGAATTATTTCTAATCCTTTGGGTATATACCCGGTAGTGGGATTGCTGGGTCAAATGCTGTTTCTCGTTCTAGATCCTTGAGGAATCACCACACTGTCTTCCACAATGGTTGAACTAATTTACACTCCCACCAACAGTGTAAAAGCTTTCCTATTTCTCCACATCCTCCACAGCATCTGTTGTTTCCTGACTTTTTAAAGATCGCCATTCTAACTGGCATGAGATGGTATCTCATTGTGGTTTTCATTTGCATTTCTGTAATGACCAGCGATGATGAGATTTTTGTCAGATGTTTGTTGCCTGCATAAATGTCTTCTTTTGAGAAGTATCTGTTCATATCCTTTGCCCACTTTTTGGTGAGGTTGTTTGTTTTCATCTTTTAAATTTGATTAAGTACCTTGTAGATTCTAGGTAGTAGCCCTTTGTCAGATGGATAGATTGCAAAAATGTTCTCCCATCCTATAGGTTGCCTGTTCACTCTGATGATAGTTTCTTTTGCTGTTCAGAAGCTCTTTAGTTTAATTAGATCCCATTTGTCAATTTCGGCTTTTGTTGCCATTCCTTTTGGTGTTTTAGTCATGAAGTCCTTGTCCATGCCTATGTCCTGAAAGGTATTGCCAAGGTTTTTTTCTAGGGATTATGATTTTAGGTCTTACATTTAAGTCTTTAATCCATCCGGAGTTAATTTTTGTATAAGGCGTAAGGAAGGGACCCAGTTTCAGCTTTCTGCATATGGCTAGCCAGTTTTCCCAACACCATTTATTAAGTAGGGAATCCTTTCCTCATTGCTTCTTTTTGTGAGGTTTGTCAAAAATCAGATGGTTGTATATGTGTGGCATTATTTCTGAGGCCTCTGTTCTGTTCCATTGGTCCATATGTCTGTTTTGGCACCAATACTATGCTCTTTTGGTTACTGTAGCCTTGTAGTATAGATTGATGTCAGGTAGCATGATGCCTCCAGCTTTGTTCTTTTTGCTTAGAATTGTCTTGGCTATGTGGGCCCTTTTTTGGTTCCATATGAAATGTAAAGTAGTTTTTTCCAATTCTGTGAAGAAAGTCAATGGTAGCTTGATGGGAATAGCATTGAATCTATAGATTACTTTGGGCAATATGGCCATTTTCATGATACTGATTCTTCCTATCCATGAGCATTGAATGTTTTTCCATTTGTTTGTGTCCTCTCCTATTTCCTTGAGCAGTGGTTTGTAGTTCTCCTTGAAGAGATCCTTCACATCCTTGTGAGTTTTATTCCTAGGTATCTAATTCTCTTTGTAGCAGTTGTGAATGGGAGTTCACTCATGATTTGGTTCTCTCTTATTGATGTATAGGAATGCTTGTGATTTTTGCACATTGATTTTGTATCCTGAGATTTTGCTGAAGTTGCTTATCAGCTTAAGGAGATTTTTGGCTGAGATGATGGGGTTTTCTAAATATACGACCATGTCATCTGCAAACAGAGACAATTTGACTTCCTCTTCTTTTCCTAATTAAACACCCTTTATTTCTTTCTCTTGCCTGATTGCCCTAGCCAGAACTTCCAATACTATGTTGAATAGGAGTAGTGAGAGAGGGTGTCCTTGTCTTGTGCTAGTTTTCAAAGGGAATGCTTCCAGTTTTTCCCATTCAGTATGATATTGGCTGTTTTTT
>NW_012101255.1:1892389-1911322 GCF_000951045.1 Mandrillus leucophaeus
TCCAATTTGCCAGTCTGTGTCTTTTAATTGGAGCATTTAGCCCATTTACATTTAAGGTTAATATTGTTATGTGTGAATTTGATCCTGCCATTATGATGCTAGCTGGTTATTTTGCCCGTTAGTTGATTCAGTTTCTTCATGGCCTCATTAGTCTTTACAATTTGGTATGTTTTTGCAGTGGCTGGTACCATTTGATCCTTTCCATGTTTAGTGCTTCCCTCAGGAGCTCTTGTAAGGCAGTCCTGGTGGTGACAAAATCTCTCAGCATTCGCTTGTCTGTAAAGGATTTTATTTCTCCTTCGCTTATGAAGCTTAGGTTGGCTGCATATGAAATTCTAGGTTGAAAATTCTTTAAGAATGTTGAATATTGGCCCCCACTCTCTTCTGGCTTGTAGAGTTTCTGCCTAGAGATCTGCTGTTAGTCTGATGGGCTTCCCTTTATGGGTAACCCGACCTTTCTCTCTGGCTGCCCTTAACATTTTTTCTTTTATTTCAACCTTGGTGAATCTCACAATTATATGCGTTGGGGATGCTCTTCTCAAGGGGTATCTTTATGGTGGTCTCTGTATTTCCTGAATTTGAATGTTGGCCTGCCTTGCTAGGTTGGTGAAGTTCTCCTGGATAATATCCTGAAGAGTGTTTTCTAACTTGGTCCCATTTTCCCCGTCACTTTCACATATACCAATCCAACGTAGATTTGGTCTTTTTACATAATCCCATACTTCATGGAGGCTTTGTTCATTTCTTTTCATTCTTTTTTTCCCTAATCTTGTCTTCTTGCTTTATTTCATTGAGTTGATCTTCAATCTCTGATATTCTTTATTCCACTTGATCAATTTGGCTATTTATACTTGTGTATGCTTCATGATGTTCTTGTGCTGTGTTTTTCAGCTCCTTCAGGTCATTTATGTTCTTCTCTAAACTGGTTATTCTAGTTAGCAATTCGTCTTTTTGTCAAGGCTAGCTTCCTTGCATTGGATTAGAATATGATCCTTTAGCTCAGAGGAGTTTGTTGTTACCCACCTTCTGAAGCCTACTTCTGTCAATTTTCCAAACTCATTCTGTGTCCAGTTTTGCTCCCTTGCTGGTGAAAAGTTGTGTTTCTTTGAACAAGAGGTGTTCTAGTTTTTGGAATTTTCAGCCTTTTTGCACTGGTTTCTCCCCATCTTCATGGAATTATCCACCTTTCATCTTTGAAGTCGGTGACCTTTGGGTGGGGTCTCTGAGTGGACAACCTTTTTGTTGATGTTGATACTATTCCTTTCTTTTTGTTAGTTTTCCTTCTAACAGTCAGGCCCCTCTGCTGCAGGTCTGCTGGAGTTTGCTGGAGGTCCACTCCAGACCCTGTTTGCCTGGGTATCACTAGCAGAGGCTGCAGAACAGCAAAGATTGCTGCCTGTTCCTTCCTCTGGAAACTTTGTCCCAAAGGGGCACCTGCCACATGCCAGCCAGAGCTCTCCTGTATGAGGTGTCTGTTGGCCCCTACTGAGAGGTTTCTCCCAGTCAGGATACACGGGGGTCAGGGACCCACTTGAGGAGGTAGACTGTTCCTTATCAGAGCTCGAACGCTGTGCTGGGAGATCTGCTGATCTCCTCAGAGCTGCCAGGCAGTGACATTTAAGTCTGCTTAAGCTGCACCCACAACTACCACTTCCCCCATGTGCTCTGTCCCAGGGAGGTGGGGGTTTTATCAATATGTCCCTGACTAGGCCTGCTGCCTTTTTTCCAGAGATGCCCTGCCCTGAGAGGAGGGAATCTAGAAAGGCAATCTGGCTGCAGTGGCCTTGCTGAGCTGCAGTGGGCTTTACCCAGTTCAAACTTCCCAGTGGCTTTGTTTATTCTGTGAGGGTACAACCACCTACTCAAGTCTCAGCAATGGTGGGTGCCCCTCCCACCACCAAGCTGGAACATTGCAGGTTGATCTCAGACTGCTGTGCCGGCATGAGAATTTCAAGCCAGTGAATGTTATCTTGCTGGGCTCCGTGGGGGTGGGACCTGCTGAGCCAGACCACATGGCTCACTGGCTTCAGCCCCCTTCCAGGGTAGTGAAGAATTCTGTCTCACTTGCATTCCAGGTCCCACTGGTGTATGAATAAAAAATTCCTGCAGCTAGCTCAGTGTCTCTCCAAACAGTCACTCAGTTTTGTGCTGGAAACCTAGGGCCCTAGAGACATAGGCACAGGAGGGAATCTCTTGGTCTGTGGATTGTGAAGACCATGGGAAAAGCTCGGTATGTGGGCCAGAGTGCACAGTACAGTCCCTAATGGCTTCCCTTGGCTAGGAGAGGGAGTTCCCCGACCCCTTGTGTTTCCTGCATGAGGCAATGCCCCACCCTACTTCAGTTGCCCTGCTTGGGCTCTACCCACTGTCCAACCAGTCCCAGTAAGATGACTCAAATACCTCAGTTGGAAATGCAGAAATCACCTGCCTTCTATGTCAATCTTGCTGGGAGCTGCAGACCAGAGTTGTTCCTATTCGGCCATCTTGCCAGCAATTCCCCCTCTTTTCTTTTTTACATTTGTGATTTGATAATTTTCTATAATGCTAAGCTTTGATTCTTTTCTCTTTCTTGTTTGTATATATGCTGTAGTTTTTTATTTTATGATTGCTATGAGGCTTACCTAAAATATTTTATACTTATAATCTGCAAATTTAAGCTAAAATAATATGCCACATAAAGAAACTCTAGGTTTTTATCCCTCCCCTATTTATGTTTTGAGTGTCATAATTTACATCTTTTTATATTATGTATTCCTTAACAACTTATTGTAGCTTTTATTTTTGACCATTTTCACTTTTAACTTTCATGTTGAAGATACATGTGGTTTACACACCAACTTTACAATATTGGCACATTCCAAATTTGGCTCTACATTTACCTCTACTAGTGAGTTTTATACTTTCATATGTGTTAATGATAGTAATTATCATCTTTTCATTTCCATTTGAAGAACTGCCTTAAGCATTTCTTATAAGGTAGGTCTATTGATGAATTTCCTCAGTTTTTGCTTATCTGAAAAGACTATTTCTCTTTCATTTTTGGATAACAGATTTGCTAAGCTTAATATTATTGGCCAGCAGGGCTTTTCTTTTTCTTTCAACACTTAGACTATATCATCCCATTCTCTTCTGGCCTGCAGGTTATTCCCTGAGAAATCCACTGATAGTAATGGAGGTTCTCTTATCTGTGATGTGAATGCTTTTCTTTTGTGGCTTTTAGAATTCTTTTTGTCTTTGACTTTTGACTGTTTTATTATAATGTGCCTAAGACGGGACTTCCTTGGGTTGAATCTGTTTGGGAACCTATAATCTTGATGGGTCTACGTGTCCACATCTCATCTAGGACTTGGGATTTCCCCACAATTATTTTATTAAAGAAGCTTTCTTTGTCTTTCTCTGTCTCTTCTTCCTTTGGAATCCATATAATATGAATATTTATTTGCTTAATAATGTCCTATAGACGGTCTTTATTCTTCCCCCCCCTCCCCCGAGTCATGTTAAAAAACCAATCTTCAAGTTCACAGATTCTTTCCTCTGATCAGTCTGGTCTGCTGTTGAAGCTTTCAATTGTATGTTTTATTTTATTCATTTAATTTTTCAGCTCCAACATTGGTGGTAGTGGTGTTGGTGGTTGTTTTAATCATACCTGTCTCTTTATTAAATTTCTCATTCTGGTCATGAATTCCTTTTCTGATTTCAATGAACTATTTATATTCTCTTGCATCTTGCTGAGTTTCCTTAAGATCATTGTTTTGAATTTTTTAATTTCTTTTTGGGAAATTTATAAATTTTCATTTCTTTAAGGTTAGTTACTGAACAATCATTGTGTTCCTTTGGTAGTATCTTGTTTTCTTTTTCATGTTTCTTGTGTCCCTGCATTGATGTGTATGCCTCTGGGTGCAGAGTCAGCTCTTCCAAATTTTATAGATTGGCTTTCATAGGGAAATACTTTTATCTGCAGATGGGCTTGAGGGCATTCGTTGGGCAGGATGTGGTGGCTCTGGTTCCATGTGGGTATAGTGGAGTAATCTCCATGCAGTTTCTTTGGCTGTGATCAATGTTAGCAATGACTAAGGGTGCCTGACAGTAGCTGTATAAGTTATTAGGGTAAGGGCTTTAAGAATCCTCTTTGGATAACAAATTTGATAAGATTTCCTCACAGTGGAAAATCTTAGTTGGGGGGATCTCTGTTGGTGCTCAGTCTTTCGTGGCTCACAGGCAGCCACAGTGGCACTGCAATCCAGGACATAGGTGCTTGAAGTAGCTGTGGAGTCAGGTTTCTGGACTTGAGGTCTTACAAAACTATTACGGCCCTGGAGACTTAAGGTCCAGGTTCACTTTCTGAGGGACAAGTGAATGCATTTCTCCCACTAAGCCAGGGTCTGTTGCTCTGAGGTATACCCAAGTTTTTATCCAGAGTCCTGAGATATAGCTGTGATTTTGACCCTGAGGGGTAGGGTACAGCACTAGCCTGTGTAAGAAGGAAGGGATGCTTCAGAGTCTCAGGCCTTGAATTTGGGACCGCTTCAATTTGGGGCTGCAAATTAGCTCTGTGAGGACAAGTACAGCAGCAGTAACATGGACCCAAGAATGGAAAGATGCTGCAGTTGGTTGGACCCTGTGGGTAGGGAACGATGCAGTGATGATACCCCTCCTTACAGAGGTGGAGTGCTGCAGCTTAAACTGCAGAAGGCTAATGTATTTCCAGAAAGGCAAGGTGCTATACCTTATCAACCTGGAGAGTGAGGTCACACAGCTCATGCAAGGGTCTGATTCCCTGGGATGCAAGGCTCTGCATCTGCTCAACCCCAGAAAGTGCAGCTACATGAGTCAGCAGAGCCTCTGGATCCCTGGGGGTCAGGCACCATGTCAGCTGTGGTGTTGGGAGATGCAACTCTTTGGATGCACTAGAGGCTCAGATTTCTTGGGGTAGGGGGTAGCATGCTGCTGCCCTCAGCTTTGACACTAGGGACACAAATAATTCCTTGTGCGGGAGGACTGAGGTCCCTGGGGGACAGGGTACTCTGCTTGTTCTGAGGCTGAAGACACATTTCTCCAGTGTGCTGGAGATGCAGGTTAGTGGGGAATGGGGTGCTGCCTTGGCTGTGGTGCTGGGGGCACAACTATTCTGGTAGTTCAAGTCTCTGGGTCTTCAGGGGCAGGGTATTACTTCAGTTCAGCCCTATAGGGAGGATCTAGCAGTAACTGGGATGGGGGGAATGGGGTGACTTTGCAGTAACTTGGCTCTGGGCATAGGGCATAGCAGCAGCTCTGCTCAGGAATGGTGCACTACTGGCTGGGCATGGTGCAGTGGCTGCCAAGCCTCAGGGATAGAGAGATGCAATGGCTGCTTGCCACTGGAGTAGCATGCACTCTAACTGTGCCTCTGCTTACACGATGGTACAGAGCAATAGCAGCAAGGGCCATAGGGAGGTGGACAGTGCACAGCGTCAGCTCCATCTCTGAGAATAGCTCAGTGCGTGGACTCTAGGAGTTCTCTCAGCTGGGCTTAGACCCTGTGAGGACACCTATGAGGACTGAAAGTGCCCATGATGCTGATGGTGGCTTCTGGGATCCTATTGCTTACCTTTTCCTAGCAGGGAGAAGTCTCTCCTAGTCCCAAGCTGATCCCAACTGGGAAGATGGGGGTAGTAAGGGCAAGGTGTTTCCTTCCCTTCTCCATGCAGCATCCTGGGTTTCTGGGCTCTGCAGGATTTTTGCTCCTGCTTTGCTGTTCTATGGTACTCTTCTTTATTTTGGTCAAAATATAGTTGTTTATTTGCTATTTGTGGGGGGGGGGAGGTTTAGTGGGGAGGAAGAGCTCTAGGAGCTTCTAGTTGACCATCTTGCTGACATCATTCTCAAGCAACTATTATTTTTAAAATCAAAGCCCATAAATGCAGACTTACCTTTATATGTGGCTATTTCAATACGTACTCCTGAATAGGTGTGTGTGATTTTAAAAAGTGTGATAAAGTAATGATTTGTCACTTATTTTGTTTTCTTCATTAGATTGATAAAGTAATGATTTGTCACTTATTTTGTTTTCTTCATTAGATTATTAACTCTTCAATGCAAAGACTGTGTTTCTTCATGATATAAATTTCTATAGACTACCTGGTATAAGACTAGAAATGTCACTGTAAATAGCAGTGACATAGAAGAGGTGGATATAAATTATATTCCATATTTATAGTTAAATGTGTCTGTTTGCAGACCTTTCAATCACTCCATAGCTATATTTTCCATGTTCCCTTGCGATGTTAAAAAGTGACATGTTTATGTGCCACATATTTGGAATTCTCAGATTCCAGTAAACACTCTTGGCCCTAACAAGGAAAGGTCTGTTCCGTGTTTCACTTTAGTGGAGGACGTGTTTAACCACTGTGCTAGCTGGCGAATTGCTCTAAGTGTCCATGAGATTAGCCAGAACTTTCTTATGCTTTATTATTTTTCTGTTAAGTAGAGAATTTAGTGTTAAATAATAGTCAGGGTCGTCTTGACTCCCTGTTCATTGTCCATCAAAGAAATATTAAACCTACAAAAGAGTGGAAAATAAGTTTAATAAAAAGACATTTTAATTAATTAATCAACCAAAAAGAGTGGAAAACAAACTTACTTAAAAGATATTTAAAACTTTGTTTTCACATTAAACAGAAAGAAGTATTTGTTTTCAATATGTGCGGGAGTCACCCAGAGTTTCCAACCACTTTTCTCATTAAGATGTGGGGTAAATCTGTCCCAGCTTGTTAATTACCAACATCCTACCTTCCATCTAGTATTGTGTTTAATCCATGTACAGGACAAAAACATTGATCTATGTGAACTCTTTCAACTTTAGCTCTTTCAACTCCTACAACTGGGATTTCTTTGACCTAGACTACTGGATTTGAAAATATCTTGCTGCTATGCATTTGCAGGCATGACTTTCCTCGCTTAAGCTTAGCAGAAAAATAAAGCTTGCAAAATATTAAACAGTATTTACCTGAGAGTGTAGGTGTTAGGAAGTTTTAAGGATTTAAAATGCTTCTTCTGAATATTTGATGAGTCTTACCCTTGATATTTTTGGTTTAGGTTCATGTTCGCTGAGCATACATCAATTTAATTTAATACAAAAGGCTTTTATTTTGTCTTATCCAAAGCTACATCCATGACTTCATCCTATCACTTAAACACTTTTTCTCATATCACACTCTTTTTTTAGTCCCTAAGGAAGGGCCTTGTGTGTACTTTTATCTTTTAGTGTTTATCTTTCTTTTCAAATGTAAAATGATTCACTCTTATAGAGCATTGGAATTTGATTGTCTTCTTATGATGATCAGAAGTAAATTCTCTCTTTTCTAAATATAGAATTCTGAAAAGAAAGAAAAAAGCATTTACTTGCAGACTGCAAAGTTTTAAATTATCTGTCTAGTTAGGCATCCTTTAAGACTGCATCAGAATCTTGTCAATGCTGAAATACGTTACTCTGGTATGCTGGTGGGATTCTCATGGAATACTGCACAAGAAACTCCAAATTACACAATGGCTGTGATCTATCCAAAAAGTGACTTTTGACTTCTAAAGATAAATTTCTTAAAGCAATGTTTAGATATTTAGTCCTGGATTTTAAGTGAAAGCAAACCCTCAAACTGTTCCCTTTTGTATTAGAAGTGCTAGATCAAAGTTTAATATGACAATAAATGCCAGTGTCCAGATCATATCTCCATGACAAGGAACACTGTGGGAATGTTCAGCTCTAACACAGGAGCAGGCAAACTATGGCCAAATCTCACCTTCGGACTGCTTTGGTATGGTGAGCTAGGAATGGGTTGGTTTGTTTTGTTTTGTTTTGCTGCTCCCTTATCACTTTAAGGGGTTTTAAGGTTTTAAGGTTTAAGGGGCCGCCTGGGGGTGTCGGGGCAGGCAGTCCGGTTCCTGCTCTGCTAGTGCTGCAACCTGATCCCCGCACACCCTGGAGAGGCAGCGTGTAAGAATGGTTTTTGAATTTTTTAATGATTAAAAGCAAAATCAAAAGAATATTTTGCGATACATTAAAATTATATGAAATTTAAATTTCCATGGCTATAAATAAAGTTTTATTGGAGCATAGCCATGCTATGTTTACGTATTATCTATGGCTGCTTTCCCTACAAAAGCAGAGTTGGGACTTGGGAGAGAGACCATATGGCCCACAAAGCCTAACATATCACTATCTTGTCCTTTGCAGAAAGTTTGCCAACCCCTTCTCTAACATCATGAACTTTGCTCTGCATTGTTCAATGGTTATTCTCAGAATGTATTAAATTTAAATCTCTATTGAAGGAAGTGAAAAACAAAGTAACTTCTCTATGATGATCAGTGATATTTGGAATCCTTTTTACTGGATCTTTCCATATAAAGCTTTGTTTTCTCATAATTTCCTAATACATGTCTATAGCTTATATCAAGAGAAGAATGTCTAATATATTTTACAGCATTGTTTAGTGACTTAAATAACAATGAAAAATAAAAACTTCTAAATATTTTGTGAATTATGATGTTTATGAAGATAAATCCTTAAAATCCAAGACATCTCCCCTAAGAAACTCCCCCACTTATTCTATTTATACTTAATTCTGCAACATAGTGGAAAACATAGTACCTCTTGTATATATATAAAAGCATATAAAGCTTTCATAAAATTGTGGGACTTTGTTACTTTTCCCTACTATGAGAGAAACTGGGTTTGAAGAATCATGGCATTTTGGTATTAGAGAAGAATGGACAAGGTTCTAATAAAATACAGTATTAAATCAGTGACACAGCTGAGATTAAAAGAAGGAAGAGATAATAAACAGTGTAATTGTTGGCTTTAAAAAAATTTGTAAAGCAGCATCCTGACAAAGATATGATTCTCTAGACCTTACCCTATTCAAAATTCCTACAACCCATGTTAGTATAACTCCATACCCCAGAATGCCTCAGTGGTGTAGAAAGGTTTATACCATAAACCATATACCATGCCTAACCAGACACTGTGTATGTTTTGCCCATAATTTTGGTTTTGGATTCCTTCGCTCTTCTTCCCAGTGGCTGACCTCAGAAAACACCTGGTAGGCATCCTCTAAACACAACTTCTAGGGTGGTTATGGAGGTTGATTATAGTGCACTTGAGTCTACTTCATGTGCTGACAGCTCTGGTTCACTCTCCACTTGCTCTTAGAAAATGCTCATGAAATCCTAACTATATTGTACTGCCACCTCTCTAAACATAGCACATTCACCTTTGGACAACATCTGATGTTTTGTCTCAACAAAACTGGAGGGGGAAACAAGATGACAGGCCATTGGTGAGTGTACTATTCTCCCCGGGGCCTGAAAGCTTAAGGAAATAAATTAACTCCTCCCTTCTCAGGCCCAGTACCAAGGCACAAGGCCACTTGGCATCAGTAGTGTGTGTCAGCAAGATAGCAGAAGCAGGAAGAGGGCCAGCCGGAAGAAGACACCTATTCTGACAGGAAGACACCCCTGAAGATGGAGAAAGAGGCCATCTGGGTACAACGTAACAGTTACATCAGACTAGGATACTTCCTGTCTATAGGAGACTATAAAACTTTTGCCCCATCCTTATTTGGGGCTGAGGCCTAACAGGCCTGCACCCAGGCTCTCATTACTACAGCATGTTTCTCCACAACTATTCGTGTTGTCTGTTTGCATGCTCTTGGGATTCGAACCGATGTACAGTGAGGAGTCGTCAAGGGATGAAAATTGGTATGTCTAGAGGCAGAGTTTAAAAGCAGTTTCTCTTCAAAACATCCTTTTTTATACCACTTTGTAAGTATCTCAATACATCATAGTAGTAGCAGCAGTAAAATAGGTGATATCACAGAGAATTATCTTGAAACATTTATTTCCAATCCAAAATGGAGCTTTATACTATATCTGTCATAAATGTAAGTTATTCTCTGCCAGATGACTATAATTGCAAAGTCGAGTTTGATGTGATGTCTGATGGCAGGATGATAGTACACTACCACCCTTCTATGGACATTCCATATGAACATACAAAACATATCCCTTGACTAGACCCTGTGCATAATAATGAAGAAACACATGATCTAGGGCTGAAAACCAGATCATAAGAAAAAGCTGAACACCTTGAGCAAGGACTCACGATAGTTTAGCAAAACATTCTTTACTACTAAGCACCATTAAAAGAAAACTTCAGACAAATTAAATTTAACGAAGTTTAATTGAGCAAGAAAAAAAAAGATTTATGAATCAAGCAGCCCCCAGAATCACAGCAGATTCAGAGAGATTCCAGGGATTCCTTGTGGTCAGAACAAACTTATAGACAAAAAAACAACATGCAGAAATCAGAAGTGAGGTACAGAAACAGCTGGACAGGTTACAAGTTGGCATTTGCCTTACTTGAACACAGTTTGAACACTCAGCAGTGTATGAGTGGTTGAAGTATGGCTGCTGGGATAGGCCAATTGTTACAGGCATATATTCCTAAGTTAGGTTTTCAATCTTGTTTACCTATTAAACAGGTTATGGTTTAATAGGTTATGATTCATCCTGAAGGACTCTAATATAGAAGTATGAAATCCTTCTCAGGCCATATTTAATTTGCATTAACATTTCCCCCCTTTTGGTTAGCCTCTCAATTTAGAGAGATTGACCAAAACTTTAGGCATTGACGCCAGTCTCTCTCACAATCGAAGACTTGTTTGGTCTCAGTGTGGAGTTTACAAGTTGTCTTCGGTTTTAGTATGGAACTTCACACGTCTTCTTGAGTGTCAATATGAAATTCACAAGTCACATCTTTTTAGCAGCTGAATGAATCTTTATGTTCTTACTGACCCAGTTGGAGTGAGACCATTAACTCTCAATGGATGGCTGCATACAAAACGTTTAAGACTTAAGAGAATACAGTGCACCGGGGGGCTATTACTGTGACTATCAAGAGAATAATATCAAAATGCCAAGACATGTTCCTTAATGAGAGTTCTGATATGATTTGGCTGTGTCCCCACCTAAATCTCATCTTGAAATCCCACATATTGTGGGAGGGACCCAGTGGGAGGTAACTGAATCATGGGGGAAAGTCTTTCCCATGTTGTTCTCATGATAGCAAATAAGTCTCACAAGATCTGGTGGTTTTGGAAAGAGGAGTTCCCCTGCACAAGCTCTCTGTTTGCCTGCTGCCATCCACATAATATGTAACTTGCTCCTCCTTGCCTTCTGCCGTGATTGTGAGGCTTCCCCAGTCATGTAGAACTGTAAGTCCAATTAAACCTCTTTCTTCTGTAAATTGCCCAGTCTTGGGTATGTCTTTATCAGCATTATGAAAATGGACTAATATGAACTGAACCAAATTAACCAAGTTAAGCTATACAATATAGGCAGTTCAACAATGTTAGGGTCTTATTGGTCCTAGTTCTCATTTGGAGTGTGATAGTGACTAAGGACCATAGTTCACTGAAAGTAGCCTAATTTAAAGAGGTACTCATTTTCATTGTTACCCTGGTGTAATACAAACCATAATAACTTAGAAACTTATTGGAAGAAATATAAGGATTAGAAACCCTTGGAAAACCCAAGCATATCATCCACCACTTAGGATTATGCACAAACCAAATGTTAGTTGCTCCTGTAAACACATCATGGGTTCCCTTTTCTTGAGAGATTTCTTTAAGGTATTTGGTAGTAGTGTCTAAGGAAACAGCAATATCACCCACCTTTTAAATTAAGCTTTCTGTAGTAACAAAATCAGCGGTGATATAAGTACAGCATTCAGTTCTGTTTAACACCAAACATATGCTTCCAACTTGAGCAAAAAAAAAGATTTAAAGCTGCATGATGTTCCATTAAGTACTTGTTTTGAATGAATATGTTGTCATTTACATTTCGGAGAGTAGCTTTTACCCATCTGAGAAGTCTGATTGGCTACAAAATCTAAGATTTTCCCCAATTCACAAATTAGCTTTAAATTCCATACAACTGATACCCCACTACCACCAAGAGTGAGCCCTCAGGAGTCCCACGGGAATCTTTCCTCAGTGGAAACTAGCTTATCCTCATCTTTTTCAAAGTTAGTGCTAATTTCAGTTACTGATTTTTGGCCTCCAATTATAAGGGTTATCATGAGAATTTTCAGGGGAAGCTATTCAAAAAACAGGAGCAAACCAGGCAAAATAACGAGATCCAAACCAACGAGGAGGTAGAACAGAATATGCAGATTCTCCACAGACCCAATATAGACCCTCAGGGCTTAGAAAAAGGGGCCCCCTAGTTGCATTTGAGCAGGGGTCGGTAAGTTTGTTCATCCATAAATCTGCATAGTTCCTGAACAACGTCCAGTGGGAAATTTACTTTTTTGTGGCTCCTTTATAGCATATAGTGAGGATGTATAACCACATTTAGTAAAAGGAGACACTACTGGGTTTAAGCCAGTTACATTATACAAGCAATTACTTGTACCAACATAAGTAGTTCCCAGATCTTGAGTGCATGATACCTGGAAGCACAATATACCTTTTGCTTGCATCACTTGGATTGATTTTTTATAATTGGTAATGATTGAGTTATTGATTGAAAAAGAGTATTATTTTTAGTAAGTGTAGGAAAGCAAATAGCAGTGATGTTTAGAATATCAATAATAGTTTTTCATTCCTCCCTTGAAGTTTCAGCATGATTCTCATTGGGAACACAGAGAGGCATTGGGATCAGTGGAATTATTTCCTGATTTTTTGGTATTAGCCCACAAACCCAACAACTACTCTGGTTTTGTGCTACAACACAAGCTTGAGCTAAAGCCATCAACTGATTATGGTCCCATGGATTTTCCTGCAGGGAAAAGGAAAGGATTAGTGCAACAAAGAATGAGGAAAACAGAAAAACACATAAGGCTTTCATGATGGTAGAGAAGTCTTGATCCATGATCTTAGGAAAGCTGTCCACAACTAGGATGACGTCTGCTCCTGGAGAGAGATTTCCGTGGTCAACTTTACCTTAAAGTCTCCAACAGGTGTACAGTTCCACGAGTCATAAGGGGCCCTTCTGAGTTGTGAGATGTGGACCCAAGGTTCAAGGCCCTGAAGCTTCACTGCAGTATGGGTGGTGAGAAGAACTTGGTATGGTCCCTTCCACCAAAGTTCAAAAGTAGCCTTTCTCTGATGTTGTTTCCAGAAGACCCAGTCTCCAGGTTCTAAACCATGGAGGGTCTGATTGTCCTCAATTAGTGGATTTCAAAAAGTTTCCTTTACCTGGCAAAAGTACACTTTGGCATAATGCATTAAAGCCTTGCAGTATTTAGTTATATCAGAGTTTAAGAGAGTGGGAAGAGCATGAGGCCTTCCAGTGACTATTTCATGAGGGGTCAACTTATGCTTTCCAATGAAAGTGGATCTGATTGCCATTAAAGCCAAAGGTAGTACCTTTGACCAAGGCAATCCAATTGATTCAGTTAACTTTGCCAACTTCAGTTTTAATATGATGTTTGTTCTTTCAACCTTTTCAGAAGAGTGAGGGTGGCAGGGACAATGGTAATGCCACTGAGTTGGTATCACCTTATTTAACTGCTTTATAACTTGCCCAGTAAAATGAGTTCCTCTATCACTGGAGATTTTTCCAGGGATCCCCCAATAAAGGAAAAAGATGTTCTAATTTCTTAGTATCATAGCATCAGCTTTAGTACATTGGAAGGCCTCTATCCAACCAGAAAATATGCGAACTATTGCAAGAATATACTGATATCCCATTGCAGGTGGCAATTGAATGAAGTCTATCTGTAAATGCTAAAGTACTCCATCAGGTGGTAGACATATATTACCTGAAACTGTGATTATTTTTCCAGGATTATTGCTTTGATGACTGCAACATTGGTTATAAACCATTTTAGCAGTTTTGGAAGTCACCCCACCAGTATTTTTTTCATAATTTGGATCATTTTCTGTTCCATGATGAGTTGTGGAGTGCAGAGCTTTCAACAATAGAAGCTTCAAGGGGAACATCACACACCGGGGCCTATCATGGGGCGGGGGGAGGGGATTGCATTGGGAGTTATACCTGATGTAAATGACGAGTTGATGGGTGCTGACGAGTTGATGGGTGCAGCACAGCAACATGGCACAAGTATACATATGTAACAAACCTGCACGTTATGCACATGTACCCTAGAACTTAAAGTATAATAATAATTTTTAAAAATGGCCAAAAAAAAAAAAAATAGAAGCTTCAAAGACTCAGGAAGCACCAGGCAGCCATCTGGGCTTTCTGTGAGTCTGCACTTTACATTAAATTTACATCCTTTTAGATACCAATTTTGTTTTTCCAAATGAGATGCATTGCACTCTTTATTAAATAGGTCATCATAAGGAAGCTGGCTTGGATTAATCTTATGTAGTTCATTCTGATTGCATATCTTAACAGTTTCAGCACTACCTGATTCAGCATAAAAATCTGCTAAAGCATTTTCCTGACTTTCAAGTTCAGTTCTACAAGTATGAGCTTCAATCTTAATAACAGCAATCTACAACAGTAAAAAGGTAACAGAAAAGAGTTCATCTACTTTGAGTCAATTTTTGATGGGAGTTCTACTAGATGTGGAAAACCCTCATAGTTTCTATATCATTCCAAAATCACATACTACTCCAAAAGCATATCTGCTATCTGTATAAATATTTACTGACTTGTCCTTAGCTATATGACAAGCTCAGATGAGGGCAAAAAGCTCTGCATGTTGGACCAACTTAAAATGAGAAAGAGTTCCCTTCTCTATTAACTCATTTTGGGTGGTAACAGCATATCTTGCCTGAAATTTTCCTTCTGAGTTTCTGGCATTTATAAGTGGGAGCTGAACAATGACAACACATGGACATAGGGAGGGGAACAACATACACTGGGGCCTAGGGGCAGGGCCGGGGGAGGGAGAACACCAGGATAAATAGCTAATGCATGCAGGACTTAATACCTAGGTGATGGGTTGATAGGTGTGCAGCAAACTACCATGGCACACATTTACCTGTGTAACCTGCACATCCTGTACATGCATCCTGGAACGTAAAATAAATTTTAAAAATGCAAATAACCCTCATCACAAAAATGACCTTTTCTACTTTGAGGGATTCACTGGATTATTAAAGTGGGGTTTGTGGTAGATAGAATAGCTCCAGTATCCACCAGGACTGTACACGACTCCCCATTTATTTTAACCTGTTTCTCCATGTTCATTTAAAGGTATTACAGGAGCAACTTAGCAGAGAATCCCTCGGAGCCCTGTCAATGTTACTATCAGGAGGGCTAAGGTCTCTTGGGCTCCCTCTAGTGGATAAATAGTTCAGCCCAAAGGGAGGCTTATTGGCGGACCTCCATATAAAAGCAGACAATCCCTTTGCCAATGCCCTTGTTGTTTGCAATAAAGACAGACATCTTGGGGTAAAGAATTTCTTGTTCTAGGACCTCTCGGTTGTGATTTAAAATGAGAATGAGAAAGGTCCCTTTGGTCCTAGTCCCAGTAGCCATTGTAACTGAAGGGTCAGCTTGATAGCTTTTTGAGTTTTTTCTTGCTCTAGAGTCCTCTCAAAATGTTCAGCTAAGGCCACCAATTCAGTCATATCTGTAACTTCCCATCCAAGCTTATGTTTTTTAATTAAACTGCTAAGTTCAGAACGGAGTCCATTTGTAATAGAGTAGTTAACGCTATTTCAGTCCCCGCACAGAAATACAGAAATACTCCTTGCTGTACTTTGAGCCCAGAATGTTTCACAAACATTGTCTCTAAGCAAGTTCTGTAATCTGAAACTGGTTCATCCTTTTTTTTGTTTACAAGATTATACGACAGACTAATCAACTTTTTGCAGAAACATTTTAGAAATTGAATGTAAAAGGTTTTCAGCCATTTTTCTAGCTACTTTTGGTCCTTCTCATGAGTTTTTGAAGGGGTCTTTAATACCCTCCTCAGATTTGTCCCATTCTGCTGCTGCCATCCATTCCTGAGCTTCACCAGGCCCTAATATCATGTGAATAAATTGGTAAAGGTCAGGAAGCCCTGGATTGTAAGCTCCTATGCGGATTCTAAATTCCTCAGTAAATTTTTGAGATTTTCCCTTGAATCAGGGAAGTCCTTCACAATGGCTTTAAGCTCAGTTTTAGACCATGGAGTGAAAGTAGTTATAGCAGGCAGGCCTGGCTGATCAGGTCTTACTTTGTAAGGCATCTAACTTCCTCTTTTTCATCATCTTCCGGGTGGAAGGGTAATTTAGCAAAAAGGTTAGTGGACTCAGTATATAGGCAGAAATGGATAAAAAGAAGAAACAGTCAAGGTTAGTTCAGTCAGAGCACAGTCCTCTTTTGTCATGTCCTTGGTCTGTTGCTTAAGCTTTCCATTTGCTTTTTGCAAAGAATCTTTCAAGGAGTTAATTTTTGATTCATTTAATCTTTCGGAGACCTCTGCATATCAATGAAAGACTATGTCCCACTGTTTTGTGGGGTTTTGGATCCCCCTTTTTCCAATATGCCTCACAAATAAACAATTTTATCCAAATTAAAACTTCCTCATTGCAACCATCTTAATTCTAAGTTCTCTTTAGTGGGGTTAACCAATTGTTCTAAAAATGCACACATTTGGCCGGGCACAGTGGCTCACATCTGTAATCCTAGCACTTTGGGAGGCCGAGGCAAGTGGATCACCTGAGGTCAGAAGTTCAAGACTAGCCTGACCAACATGGTGAAACCCCATCTCTACTACAAATACAAAAATTAGCCGGGCATGGTGGCAGGTGCCTGTAGTCGCAGCTACTTGGGAGGCGAAGGCAGGAGAATCACTTGAACCCAGGAAGTGGGGGCTGCAGTGAGCTGAAATTGTGTGATTGCACTCCAGCCTGGGTGACAGAGGGAGACTCTGTCTCCAAAAAAGAAAAAAAAAAAAGGCCAGGAGCGGTGGCTCACGCCTGTAATCTCAGCACCTTGGGAGGCCAAGACGGGTGGTTCACGAGGTCAGGAGATTGAGACTATCCTGGCTAACACGGTGAAACCCCGTCTCTACTAAAAATACAAAAATTAGCTGGGCGTGGTGGTGGGCACCTGTAGTCCCAGCAACTCAGGAAGCTGAGGTAGGAGAATGATGTGAACCTGGGAGGCGAAGTTTGCAGTGAGCTGAGATCGCGCCACTGCACTCCAGCCTGGGTGACAGAGGGAGACTCTGTCTCAAAAAAAAAAAAAAAAAAAAACTGTACTGGGCTCATAATATTTATACATAAAATTAGCCAGAGTCCCAGAAGGTAGAGTCCCAGATTCCTTGGACTGAGATAATTCCATTATTAAAAATAAGATACCTAGCCGAGGTCCAAGGCCTCTAATTGAATTCAATCCAGTTAATTATCAAATCCAGTTTGATCTTAGATTCAGTGCCGTCTAAATATTGCTCAAGTAAACTCAGAGACCCCAAAGCACAAGTTAGTGGAGTTCAGAATCTGAGAGAAAACTCACCCATGACTTCCAGTTACAATGAAGAGAACAGTGAGCACAATGGGCTCAGCGGGTACCTCGCCTGGTCACCTGGTATTTCTGGGGGTCACCAGAGTTTCACTTTGAAACTTCTGATGCCAGATCTGTTAAAACTTCAGACAAATTAAATTTGACAAAGTTTAATTGAGCAAGGAAAAAACAATTCATGAATTGGACATTCTCCCAAAATACAGCAGATTCAGAGAGATTGCAGGGATGCCTCATGGTCAGAACAAATTGATTCTGTCTGATTCTTGCTGTGGAAGCTTCGTCTCAGGGGTGTACCCTGCTGTGTGAGGTGTGAGGTGTCGGTCTGCACCTATTGGGGGATGTCTCCCAGTTAGGCTACTCAGGGTTCAGGGACCCACTTGAGCAGGCAGTCTGTCCATTCTCAGATCTCAACCTTCTTGCTGGGAGATCCACTGCTGTCTTCAATGCTGTCAGACAGGGGTATTTACCTTTGCTGAGTTTTCTGCTGGTTTTTGTTTAGCTATGCCCTGTCCCCAGAGGAGGAGTCTACAGAGGCAGGCAGGCAGACCTCCTTGAGCTGTGGTGGGGTCCACCCAATTCGAGCTTCTGGATGGCTTTGTTTACCTACTTAAGCCTCAGCAATGGCAGGCACCCCTTCCCCAGCCTCGCTGCCACCTTGCAGTTAGATCGCAGATGGCTGTGCTAGCAATGAGGGAGGCTCTGTGGGCATGGGACCCTCTGGGCCAGGTGTGGGATATAATCTCCTGGTGTGCTGTTTGTTAAGACCCTTGGTAACATGCAGTATTAGGGTGGGAGTTACCGATTTGCCAGGTGTTGTGTGTCTCAATTTCCTTTGGCTAGGAAAAGGAACTCCCTTCCCCTTTGCGCTTCCCAGGTGAGGCAATGCCTCACCCTGCTTCAGCTCTTGCTGGTCGGACTGCACCCGTGGACCAGCACCAACTGTCTGACACAGCCCAATGAGATGAACCTGGTACCTCAGTTGAAAATGCAGAAATCACCCGTCTTCTGTGTCGCTCATGCTGGGAGCTGGAGGCTGGAGCTGTTCCTATTCGGCCATCTTGGACATGCCCTTTATATATTTCTTATAAGCATTAAATGAGGCCATGTTCAAAGGTGAAGGTGATTTGTAAACCATATGAATCTATAGAAATATATTGTATTATTAAGCATGGTTAGAAAAAAGAGTGGTGAAACTTTTCTTTGATATGCTGTGGACTCTCCAAATTTTATAAATAAAAGCAGGAGGGAGTTAAAAAATATAAGGCTTGTTTTCTGTACTTTTGTAGAGACAGGGTTTCACCATGTTGGCCAGGCTGGTCTCAAATTCCTGACCTCAGGTGATCCACCCGCCTTGGCCTCCCAAAGTGCTGGGATTATAGGCGTCAGCCACTGTGCCCAGCTGTGGTGGCATGTGCCTGTAATCCCAGCTACTCAGGAGGCTGAGGCAGGAGAATTGCTTGAACCCAGGAG
>NW_012101255.1:1911372-1914361 GCF_000951045.1 Mandrillus leucophaeus
ACTGTACTGGGCTCATAATATTTATACATAAAATTAGCCAGAGTCCCAGAAGGTAGAGTCCCAGATTCCTTGGACTGAGATAATTCCATTATTAAAAATAAGATACCTAGCCGAGGTCCAAGACCTCTAACTGAATTCAATCCAGTTAATTATCAAATCCAGTTTGATCTTAGATTCAGTGCCGTCTAAATATTGCTCAAGTAAACTCAGAGACCCCAAAGCACAAGTTAGTGGAGTTCAGAATCTGAGAGAAAACTCACCCATGACTTCCAGTTACAATGAAGAGAACAGTGAGCACAATGGGCTCAGCGGGTACCTCGCCTGGTCACCTGGTATTTCTGGGGGTCACCAAAGTTTCACTTTGAATCCCACTTCTGATACCAGATCTGTTAAAACTTCAGACAAATTAAATTTGACAAAGTTTAATTGAGCAAGGAAAAAACAGTTCATGAATTGGACATTCTCCCAAAATACAGCAGATTCAGAGAGATTGCAGGGATGCCTCATGGTCAGAACAAATTTATAGACAAAAAAAAAAAAAGGAAAATGACATACAGAAATCAGAAGTGAGGTACAGAAACAGCTGGATTGGCTACAGGTTGGCATTTGCCTTATTTGAACACAGTTTGACACTCAGCAGTGTATGAGTGGTTGAAGTACGGCTGCTAGGATTGGCCAAGACTCAGCAATTGTTACAGGTGCATATTTTCAAGTTAGGTTTTCAATCTTGTCTACCTATTAAATTAGATTACAGTTCACCCACAAGGACTCAAATATAGAAGTACAACGCCCCTCTCAGGCCATATTTAGTTTGCTTTAACAGCACCATTGGTATTCTCTGGATAGTATGACAGAAGTCATAAGAAATTAAATCCTCCAAAAAACAGATGATACTGAGCTTCCTGGAGAAATCAGAAAAATGTGCCTCATTTGCCATTTCCCATTTGAGAAAAGACAAGCTGGTATACTCACTAATATGTTATATAGTAAAGTAATAATGATGTCTTTTCATTAAAAAGAAGAAGAAACTAGAAGAGTTCTCAAATCTCTTAGGTGCATCTTCTACCCAGGCTTAAGAAATCATGGTGAGATCTGCAAACCTCAATCAACGGCTTTTGATACAATACTTGTTATAAAAGCAACACAGAACATTCACAGTGACCAGAGTACAAAACAAAAGTCAGAAGAGCTACTTTTCAGGCATCTATTTCTCAACTCTTAACAACAATGGTCATTCTTGTGCTCCTTCTGCCTTAGTCTTCTCTCAGGTTTGCATCTATATGAGGTTTCTAACTTTTATCTACTCCAACCCTGGCTTTCCCAGGATCCTTGGATGTCACCAACAAAAATGTGAGATTCATCCATCATCTCTTTTATTCCCCATGTAAAATCTTAACTCTTGTTCTTCCAGATCTAAGATCTTTCTTTATTCTCACAACCACCACTTTAATTCATTGTCTTCAGGCTGGACTGTTATAATTGCCTCCTAGGTAGTTTTTATATTTCCTATAATCCAGAGTCCATGGACTTACAAGAGGACCATGCGTTTGCTTCAAATTTTTCTCCAAATCTTCCCAAACTGTAGCCATACATGGTGTTCTGAATGCTCTGAAAGGTTAGAGGTCTGGAATACTATATATAAAGTCCTCAAGTCATGTAGTTTGACTTTAGTTGGTTGAGTTGCAACTGTATTGGAAGAGAGATGATACTGATTTTCTTTCTACCTCCTTTTTCTGCATTATTTCTCTTCATGGCACTTATGACTTACCATGCTAGTCTGTAACTTCAAGAAAGGAAGAGCCAAGATGTCAGTCTACTTCATTACTATTGGAATCACTAAGTGGAGGTCTTGACTGTTTGGCTAATTGAGTAATATGAAAATTGTGGAGCTGGGAGGTGGTAATGATTGTGCCTGATTAAAAGATATGTAACAGTTTTGGCATTTGGTTATCTGTTGACATATATGTAAGTCAGTTTTAAAATTCAGAGCTTATTATGATTCTCAGGTGATCTATGATTTGTAACTGCTTGGGCTTGGTTGGTTGGTGTTAAATACTCTGATTAGGAGGGTGATGTAAAGGATGGTATGGATGATAAATTAAGGATGAGGAGTAAGAAGTGTGTAGTTACTAGAAAAGAGAGCAAATAATGTCACTAGAGATTAGGGGAGATATAATTCTCAGGGATGATATAAAAGGTGAAGAAGATGTATATTTATTGTCATGTTTACTAGAAAAATACAAACTCTGAGAATTTATCAACAATACTATTTAAGAAAAGAGTAACAAAAAGAGGGGGATGATTTAAAGAAAATCATTAGGTAAAACTATAGTAGAGGTAATTAAAATGTCAAACCACCCTTAAAGTGTAGGTAAATGACCACAGTCCAGGAAACACAGGTTTAGGAGTTCAGATTAACATTAACTCAGAGTTTCTATGCTCAGCTCTGAGATCTTAGGAAATTATACATTCAGTTGACTTCTGCAAAATAAAATTACAACTACAAAATAAAGTCATTATCATTGAATTTCATATATTTCTTTTTTTGGCATTTTTCTTTATTATACTTTAAGTTCTAGGGTACATGTGCACAACGTGAAGGTTTGTTACATATGTATACATGTGCCATGTTGTTGTGCTGCACCCATTAACTCATCATTTACATTAGGTATATCTCCTAATGCTATCCCTACCCCCCACTCCCCACAATAAGACCCGGTATGTGATGATCCCCTTCTTGTGTCCAAGTGATCTCATTGTTCAATTCCAACCTATGTGTAAGAACATGCGGAATTTGGTTTTCTGTTCTTCCGATAGTTTGCTGAGAATGATGGTTTCCAGCTGCATCCATGTCCCTACAAAGGACACCAACCCAACCTTTTTATGGCTGTGTAGTATTCCATGGTGTATATGTGCCACATTTTCTTAATCCACTCTGTCACTGATGGACACTTGGGTTGATTCCAAGTCTTTGCTATTGTGAATAGTG
>NW_012101255.1:1914411-1941107 GCF_000951045.1 Mandrillus leucophaeus
GGAGGGAGGGAGGGAGGGAGGGAAATGTAAGGCTTAAGAGCATTGGTTTTACAGTTTAAAAATTAATTCAGTATTGCATTTTGGCTCGGAATCATTTAGCATCTTTTATCTTCAGCAATCTCATCTGAAAAACTGGCATAATTTTAGCACCTACCTCATCAGAATATTTCTGAGAATTAAGCAATACATATAAAGGCTTTGACACATGTATACTCTAACGATAAAAGTAATTACAAATATTAGAATTGTTATTAAGTGGAGCAAATTGAACTAGAATTGGTGCCAAAATGACTCAGGTTTCTAATAATTCTGGAAGATGATATGAAAAGTAGAAAATACGTCAGAGAAGAGCTCTGACATAAAACAATTGTAGAGATTTATCTTGTAAAAATTCTTAAGAGACGCAAACATTCCGGTCAGGAGTTCACTTTGAAACTGACAGCAAGAAAATGACCCCACGTAAGAAGCCTAGGAAAATAAGTTTAACATGTTGCTGTCATGTTTCTGTGGTTCATCCTAGTTGAGGTCTGGAAGTCCAGACCTGGGTTAGAAGTTGACTAAAGAATACAAAGCCATGCGGTTGGTCACCAAGGAGCTTTGGGAGAAAGATAAGCTGTGGCTGCCAAAAACCCGACAAATATGCCACATTTCCAAAGCTAGCAGCCAAGTTTGGACATCACATGTGAATTTTTAATTTAAAAGAATCTTGTCAGCTCTGCAGAGCTAAAGACCATGTTCATATACATGCTTTTAGGGTTACTTCTAACTCTGAGTCTCTGATTCTATAATTCTACTTTGGTAACTGACTTATTACTAACCATAAATCACATGAATGCTCGGCATGGGATATGGTGCATTACCCATGTTTAGCTAAGTGAGGCAGCCATGGCTTTACAGTGAAACATTCAGACCATAGGGTCAGACTGCCTGAGTTTGAATTAATGGCTTTTCTACTCACAAGCCGCATGGCCTGGAGTTGCATCACTTCCCTTTATGTACCTTACTTGTAAAATGGGAATAACATGAATACTTTTCCTTTTAGGCTTTTCGGTGCTATGGTGAGGTTGAAATGAGTTGGTACTTGTAAAACATCAGAAGTTATTTCACTAAACCAGCAATTCTCACATTGTAGCTGCATCAGCATCATATGGAAGGCTTGTTAACACATGGACTCCTAAGCCTCCTTCATACAGTTTCTGAATCAGTGGGCCTGGGATGGATCCCGCAAATTTTTGTTTTTAACAAACTCCAAAGTAATGCTGATGCAGGACCCATGACCTTATCTTGAGATCCACTGCCCTAAAACATTCATCACAAATTGTCATCAAAAGCTTAAATGCTATGTAACTACATGGAAGGAAACAAGGTCATTTTAGTTATGTTAACTCAGTGTTTACGAGTATTGGGAACCCCGTCCAGAATTGCAGGAGAATATTACATGTGGACAAGTTGGTAGAGGCGATGTAATCCAAGCAGAAACAGTAGTATTTAAATCCGGTTCTGTGATAATGATTTAAAATAATTCCTCTGAGACATCTATATACGATGTAACATTAATCCGCAGTTAAAAAAAAAAAAAAAAGAGGGAAATATTGCCATTTGTCACAACATGGATGAACCTGGAGAACATTATGCCAAGTGAAATAAGCCAGAAACCAAAATAAAAATATTGCATGATCTCATTTATATGTGAAATCTTTTTTTAAAAGGTTAACTATAGAGAGATAGAGAATAAAATAGTGGTTATAGGGGTTGGAGAAATGTGGATGAGAGAATACAAAGTAGCATACATGTAGGATGAGCCAGTGTATAGATCTAATGTGCAAGAGGACTATAGTTAATAAAATTGTATGGTATTTGGGAATCCTGCTAAAGTAGATTTTAGCTGCTCTTGTCACAAAAACAAAAATGGGATAACTATGTGAGATGATGGATATGTTATTTCACTATAGTAACCATTTTCCTATCTATATATAGCCCATAACATGTTGTATACCTTAAATATATGCAATATAATTTACTTACTTTTTCTTTTTTTTTAAAGGGGTTTAAATAGAACATTCACACTGCAGGTATCACTGGTCATTAACGCTAACTTAGCTTTCAAATAGAACTTTGGGAGCCACAGGACCAAGGACAGCCTGCGGCGATTTGCGCAGACCCTTAAACCAAAAGGCCCACCTGTCAACAGGTGGAAGAGGTCAAGGAGGAAATGAACGGGCGGCCACTGAAATTGCTCTGCCACCCAGCCAGGACCTGCCAACTTGCTAGGAGAAAGCCCTGGGAATTTAAAAACAAGGAGGAAGAGTGAAGGCAAGGCAAATTAGTTTCCCACACGCTCGTAAACATAAAGAGGGGCCCCGTGGTCGTTTCTCATCCGTGTGCTGCTGAGCCTCGGTCGCGTCCCCAGACACAGAAGTCGGGGCTCATCCCCGCCCTCGCCCCGCCTTCCTTCCTTCCCTCCCAGGGGTCCCGACCGGCCCCCGCACAACCCCGGCAGCTGAGCCGGGGACCTAGCCCGGGCAGCTCCAGTCCATTGGTCATCAGGGCAAAGAGGTGAGCGGCTCGGCCAATCCTTCCCTGGAAAGTGCTGGAACCCCACGCTGGCTGGGGCTTGGCGTGGAAATGGAGCGAGTCCCGTGGCTGCAGGAGCAGGCGCTGGGGCGAGAAGGGCGAGGAGGTCTGACGGTGGGGGAGGGAAGACGCGACCGGAGAAGGTGGGGGCATGAAAGCACACGACAATTCTCCGGTGACTGGTGCCAGACAAAAAACACACATTGAGGAAAGACAATCAATAGATGGAGACATCTGTGACAGATTTGTCCAAAAAAGACAATTTGAGGAGAAGCTCTTGGGACCTTGGAGCAAAATGGAGTGATTAGTAATAGTTAATGTTCAAGTGACAACTTTAAGGAGTACTAAAGTACACTATTGAGGGAGGAGAAAGGAAATTTAAAAACCTCCACTTAGCCTTTTGTTTCTGCAACAACAAGCATCATAATAAAAGAACGCTTCTGGATTAATGTGGTTATGGGTTATGGGACTTTGAAGCTGTGGAAGCGCCTCCAGGTCTCCCTGAAGAGCATCACTCCTGAGCTGTAAGCCAAAAAGACTAAGCCTGTTCACTCACTTTGGAGCAGAGAACTTTTCCTCCCTCAGGTTTGGACACAATTTTCCATTTCCTGGAAAGATTCGCTGTCTCTGCCTATGTCACAGGAGGATTCAGGACCTGAAAGAAGAGCTCAGGTATTGCCAATTCCTATTTCATTATGTACATTTTCAGGCTTAAGTTTGTGAGAATCCCTTATTCATATGTTGTTTTATGCTTTTGAGCCTCTCTTAAATAATTTGAATGTGAGCATACCCAGAACTTTTATTTAAGCTGAACGAGAGAATGACCTTCATCCTGCTGTTCCTTCCTTTGTTTATCTAATGATAAGGTGCAAATGCTGTCTCCAATCATACAAAGCTTATTGAAAATTTTTGTAACCAGATGGCAAAAGTGGTCATATGATTAATCGTATCTTAAATTTTAATTCAGACTAAATTATAATAATACATCCATCATCTTTTTATCTGTATGAAAATCTAAGCAGTTCAGCCCCAGTTTTATTTCTCAGTGTAGTTTGTAGCTAACGGGTGGTTGTTGGTAGAATCCAAAATCATGCTATTCCATGAAACAGTGGGATTTATTACAAATTATGAAGGTCACTTTGCTTAGAAAAGCACAATGAAGAGTTTATTTCAATCCTGCATTTCAGGAGAGAATTAGGTTTGAATTCCTGGGCTTGCCCCACATATGGGTAACAGATACCATTTTTTTTCTGACAAGCTGAGCATATTTCTTCCCTGGTTATGCTCCCCACCTCCTGTGGCAGCCATGAGCTGGAGGGGGACCAAGGAAAGAGGCAGAGAGATGTCCTAAGCTGAGCAAAAGCAGACAGCATCACGCCTGCATGGGCTCAGCATGGCTCAAGCCCTCTCAGCTGGTCAGTCGCTGTAGCTTGTGGTCATTATTTGGCAGTGAAGTGTTCAATGTGTCTTTTTTTTTTTTTTGGCAGGGACTTGAAAACCGATTAGAAAGAGATTTATTCTCCCTTCCAGTGAATGATTACAACCTTTAAAAAATGTTTCTGAAGAAGGTTTAATAAAATGAAAAAACATATTATATATGAAATGATAAAATGTGTTACAAAATTAAGTTTGATCACATGTACACATATACATATAAATGTACGTACACCTATACATATACACACAATAGATGAAAAAGGCTGGAAAGGAATACAACAAAATGTTAAGGATTGTATAAGTGGTGAGATTGAGTAACTTTTTTCCTTTTTACTGCTTAATTGCAGTTTCCAAATGTTTTATGCACAGGTATTACTGTTATAATCAGTCTCTTGAAAGTTATTCTCCAAAAGAATTAATGTATATAAAGGAAACTAAATTCTATATATTTTAGTTGTCACAATATCTTTCTTATGGTTTCCAGTTTCCCTTTTAATGAATGCCTGAGTAATAGGGATTGCTGGTTTTCATTAAGAAGTGAGAAGCCGTGAAGAAATTTTCACAACAGTAAATATCCCACTTGAATATAAAGTGCAGTGTGAGGCCAGCAGCATATGCTATGGTTTTGTAAAGAGTGCATTTGACCACAAAGGGTAGGAATGGAATCGCCGCTTATGACCCTCAAGGAAGGTCTCCCAGATTTCCAGAGTGACTGTGTGGTGGTCCTGGGACTTTGCTCCACCACTCTTTATAACTCTGAGGTGTGATGTTTTTTCAGGATGAAGGTAAAAGGCAGAGGAATCACCTGCTTGCTGGTCTCCTTTGCTGTGATCTGCATGGTCGCCACCCCTGGGGTCAGGGCCTGTCCTCGCCGCTGTGCCTGTTATATGCCTACGGAGGTACACTGCACATTTCGGTACCTGACCTCCATCCCAGACAGCATCCCACCCAATGTGGAACGCATCAATTTAGGGTGTGTGAGGCCCTGGGTTTCCTCTTCTCAAAGAGGGATCAGTCACAGTGGTGACTTGTCCCTCAAACATCTATGACTTTGGGAGATGAATCACAATTGTTTTAACAATATTTCTTTTCTGAAATGAGCTCATGAGAATTTTGTTTGTTGGGGGCAATAAGAAAACTTTTCTTGGTAAACTTTTCTTAGGAGAAAGTTCTTCTAGAATTTGAAGTCCCTCTTGGTAGGTTGGGAGACTCATGATGGTAAAAAGCTTCATTCTGGCTACATTTTTGCTGGAAAATGGTATATTCTGTTAACTATTGGGGTTATGATATATCATAAGAGATGGCAGGGTAACTGGAAGTGTCTGCCTATATAATATACACACACACACACACACACACACATATATATATATATATATACATATACATATATCCTTTTTAAAGGCCCTTTGGTTTCTTTCCATACAAACTTATTTAAAATGGATGCCTAATTAAATTTGCAAAAATATGACTGTATTTTAAATGTTCATGAAAAAATGTGTGTGTCTGAAAACACATGTTGGACTTAACATCGTTTATTTGACACTAGTGAGCATGTACTATGCACTGGGGATACAGTGGTAAGATATATTATTCACTTCTAGGAGGTGTGTTGATCGTTAAAAAGAGAAGATAAATATATAGTCGGTACAATTAATAAAAACTGTAACAGAACATACAAAGTGTCTTAGAGACAGTCACTATTATTAAGAGCTAACATTGTTTGTGCTCAGTAGGTGCTGGCATTGGGTTAAGCACTGCATCCATTTAATCCTCATAACCCCTTTGGAGTGGGTTCTATTATTAACATTTTATAGATGAGGAAACTGAGGCACAGAAAGGCTGCTGATTTTTACCCAGGGTTGCACAGCTACTCAGTTGAGCCTGAGCTCATAAATCATACCCAAACCAGAAGCCCAAGCCTGGGCTCCAGAGCCCAGGCTTCTTAACCACTGCTGACAAATTCCACCTGGGAGAGTGAGGGGATAGTGTCATGAAAGAACGGGCTGGATATTAAGTGTTCACAAATGGAAAAGGGTGAGGTCAAGGGCGTTCCAACCTGAGGGAACAGCATATATATAACAGTTGGAAAATGAGAAGAAATGTGACAAGTTCCTAGAATGTGAGGGGGGCGATTGTAACTGAAATGGCAAGAACTGGGTGAAGAGTCGATCTTCTGTGGCATCTGGTGAATTTCAGTATTTCAAGCATTCGATTGTCTCAATGGAGCACAGTTATAAAGAGCGGTATTGGGTTTTTTTGTGTTTATTTTGGTTATGACGTTTGAACTTTAGTTGACAGACTTAGCTTATGCCTAGAATGTCATTTTTTATTTCAGATACAACAGCTTGATTAGATTGATGGAAACAGATTTTTCTGGCCTGACCAAATTGGAGTTGCTCATGCTTCACAGCAATGGCATTCACACAATCCCTGACAAGACCTTCTCAGATTTGCAGGCCTTGCAGGTGAGACCAATGGAGAGAGGGGGCAGGTTAAAGAGGTAAGGTGGGACCTGTGAGATAGACCTTCCAAGGCTGCCTATCTCTACACAATACAAAAATCAACATTCTGCAAATTAGAAGCAGATGTCAATGGAGAATGTTAACTGATTTTTAATTGTGCAACTGTGTGTGGAAGTTAGAATAATAAGAAAATTCTGAGGCAAGTTTTCAAATACCTCAAGAAAAAAAATGTCAATACTCAGAGATGATAAACCTTCAAAATTTAATCCTAAAAGGATACTTCTAGTCATGTTTATCTGGGAATTGAATGTGGTTCCTAAAAATAATGACTATCTTAGACAGATTATTAGCTTTATATAAATCAATGTGCTGTTTTCAGTTTCATTTTATTTACTTATTCATGTTCTACCTTGTTCAAACAATTTTTTAAAGTTACAAGGACTCCCAAGAATGCATAAAATCGTGCAAGAATGATCACAAAAGTAAGTGAGAAAGTATAAAGCTAAGATAAGCCTAGAGATAAGAATAAAGGGAGCATGAGGAAATACATACATAGAGACCTTTATGTCTGCTATAAGTAGGACTTGAAGCTTTTGAGACGCTAACAATACATGTCATCTATTGAAATTAAAACTGTTCAGGAAAAGCACAGCCATGTATGATTTTAAGTCAGAAAGAAATGTCTTACAAAACTCCGTATAAAATACAGTGTCATAAAATAAAGTCAATAATATCCTTGTAAAAGATAAAGTACCTGTGTTCATAGAGCCTTTTAACATATACCAGAGCTATGTAAAGGAGGTCATAACCATGGTGGAGAGCTACAGAGTATAATGTAGCTATGTGATTCTGCTGATTTGGTTAATCAGGCTCTATATGGAATGCATGTCTTCGGAGGAATAGATGAATTGCATGTCCTTTATTGAATTCTCTACATATATTTATTCTCTCGACCAAATTTTCAGTGGATATTGAGAAACATTGAGTTGGAGATTGAACTCCCAAGTTACATTTGGGGCAAAGCTCTTCTATGTTACTAACTTATTTTTCCTTTTCTTATTAGGGGTCTTGGCATTCTAGAAAAGCATTTTCGACAGACATGACAGTTCACGCCAAGTCAGGAAAATATGATGAGAAATTGTGTTTCCTAGCATTTCTTTTTTCTTTATGGGAGAAAGAGTATGTTCAACTTGTAATTGGAAAGAGAATTGGAAAATACCTGAGCACTATTGAAATATTCAAAATTATTGTAATTGCAACTCAAAATTAGTCATATTACTCATAACCAAAAAGTAGAAGACACCTCTTAATGTCCATCAACCAGTGATAGATAAAGTGTTGTGCATGTATATAGTAGAATACTCTTCAGCAAAGAAAGGAATGAAGGGCTGACACATGCTATGAGAAGGATGGGTCTTGAAAATATTTTGCTAAGCGAAAGAATCCAGACACAATGCCACAGAGTGTATGATTCCAATTATATAAAATGTTTAGAATAGGCAAATCCATGGAAACAAAGCAAATTAGTGGTTGTGAAGGGCTAAAAGGATGGGAAAAATGACAGCTAGTGGGTATCAGTTTTTATTTTGTGGTACAATACAAAGTTTATTAGAAACTTTAGGCCAGGAGCAGTGGCTCACCCCTGTAATCCCAGCACTTTAGGAGGCCGGGGTGGGGGGGTGGATCACCTGAGGCTGAGAGTTCAAGACCAGCCTGACCAACATGGAGAAACCCCGTCTCTACTAAATAATACAAAAAATAGCCAGGCATGGTGGCACATGCCTGTAATCCCAGCTACTCGGGAGGCTGAGGCAGGAGAATCGCTTGAACCTGGGAGACGGAGGTTGTAGTGAGCCGAGATCACTCCATTGCACTCCAGCCTGGGGAACAAGAGTAAAACTCCATCTCAAAAAACTTTATTTAGAAGTTTCTGACAGTGGATATGTTTGCACAACTCTATGAATATACTAAAAACCAATAAACTGTACACTTTTTAAAATTAGTTTTTGAGACAGAATCTTGCTCTGTCACCCAGGCTAGAGTGCAGTGGTGCAATCTCAGCTCACTACAACCTCCGCCTTCCAAGTGCAAATGATTCTCACACCTCAGCCTCCTGAGTAGCTGGGAGTACATGTGTGTGCCACCATGCCCAGCTAATTTTCTGTGTGTATATGCGTTTTTAGTAGAGACGGGGTTTCGCCATGTTGGCTAGGCTGGTCTCGAACTCTGGCCTCAAGTGATCTGCCCACCTCAGCCTCCATGTGGTGGGAGCCACCATGCCCAGCCAGCTGTACACTTTAAAAGGTGGATTTTATGGCATGTGAACTGTAGCTCAATAAATTAAAATCAATAGTCTCTCATGAAAAATTTATGTTTAGGAAATCTTAAATTTACTTGAAATACTAAGATTAAAAAAAAGTTATAAAATTTTCAACCATGGAAAAAAGTAGAATAATATAATGAACCCTAATGGACCAGTACGCACCTGCAACACTTACGGTCTCATAGCAGATGTCTCACCTGCACCCCTTCCCACTACTCTCCACTCCATTCAATTATTTTGAAACAAATCCAAATTTTCATAATATTCATCTGTAAGTACTTCAATATATATCTCAAAACTAAGAAATCTTTTTAAAATAACCACAATATCATTTATATATCTTAAATTTTAACAATCATTCATGACTGGGCATGATGGCTCATACCTCTAATCCCAGCACTTTGGGAGGCCAAGGTGGACGGATCACCTGAGATCGGGAGTTTGAGACTAGCCTGGCCAAAATGGTGAAACCCCGTCTCTACTAAAACTATAAAAAGTAGCCAGGAGTGGTGGTGGGTACTTGTAATCCCAGCTACTCAGGAGGCTGAGGCAGGAGAATCGCTTGAACCCGGGAGGCGGAGGTTACAGTGAGCAGTGATCACACCACTGCACTCCAGCCTGGGCGACAGAGCAAGACTCTGTCTCCAAAAAAAAAAAAAAAAATTATATATCTATGTATAAATAATTATATGTATAATATATAATTATGTGTATATATATAATTCCTTAATATCAATAGGCAAACGTTCATGAGTGTTCTAATTTCTCTGATATTGTCATATTTAATTTGCAACTAATTTGAATTGGGATCCTAAGAAGGTATACAAATTGCATTGAATTAATTTCAACATAAGTTTTGTTATTGATAGGACTTTTCCCTCATGTGAAAATTCCTTTGACAACATAAATATGTTCTTTTTTTCAATTCATAGGTCTTAAAAATGAGCTATAACAAAGTCCGAAAACTTCAGAAAGATACTTTTTATGGCCTCAGGAGCTTGACGCGATTGCACATGGACCACAACAATATCGAGTTTATAAACCCAGAGGTTTTTTATGGGCTCAACTTTCTCCGCCTGGTGCACTTGGAAGGAAATCAGCTCACTAAGCTCCATCCAGATACGTTTGTCTCTTTGAGCTACCTGCAGATATTTAAAATCTCTTTCATTAAGTACCTATACTTGTCTGATAACTTCCTGACCTCCCTCCCTCAAGAGATGGTCTCCTATATGCCTGCCCTAGAAAGCATTTACCTGCATGGGAACCCATGGACCTGTGATTGCCATGTAAAGTGGTTGTCTGACTGGATACAGGAGAAGCCAGGTATCTATACTAGTTTTTTTTTTTTTTTTTGTCCCAATTAAATGGAGGAAATCTGCTTGGAGGTGTTATATTAGGAAGTGGAGAGGCCAGGGTAATTTAGGAGAGAAAATAACATCTCAGAAATAATTCAAGAATAATGAATTATTTACACATCACCTATGGCTGTGTTTTGGCTACTGTGGCAGTCAAGTAGTGTCAGAGAACTGTTTCACAAAGCCCAAAAGTCCTTGCTATCTGGCTCTTTATAAAAATGTTGCTGATCCCTGGCTTAGAGAATAAATCTCATGCTCCTTAGGCTACGAGCCAGGTCTTCCTAGTGTGGTGCTGGCCTATCCTCAGCCTCCTTTCCCTCCTCTCCAACCCTCAGCCCCGCCTATCCCAGGCACACAGGCACTTTTTGCTCTTAACAACTCTGGACAACTTCCTGCCACACTACAAGCTGTTTTACCCCCTCACAGCTGCTGCTGCCCCTGCCTGGAGCCCTTCCTTTCCTTTTCTGCTTGGTGGTTCTCAGCCAGCCAGCGCACGGCTTGGCCCTTCTGAGAAGTCTGGTTGCTTCTCCACCCACCCCATCTGCATCAGAATAACCATTTCACCACTTGAGTTGTTTGCCTATACTTCCATTCTTGAATGGATAACATTTGGTTATAATTGCTACTATTAGAAGTCTTTTGCTTTTCCGGTATCTAATTTATCTTTACCTGGGGTCTTAGTATGTCCCAAACTTACATATATGTATAGAAACACATCATATATACATTCATACATACGTCATATGTACATATACATATGCACACACATGTAATCACACACTGCATACTGACGGTCAACAACAGATGGCATGTATGATGATCCTTCCATAAGACTTATAATGGAGGTGAAATAAAACTATTGCCTAGTAACATTGTAGCCATCATAAAGAGGTAGTGCAACATGTTACCTTTTCTAAGTTTAGATACATAAATAATTAAAATTGTATTACAATTGCTGACAGTATTCAGTAGAGTAATATGCTGTATGAGTCTGTAGTCTAGGAGCAGTAGGTTTTACCATATTGCCTAGGTGTGTAGTAGTCTATACTATCTAGGTTTGTGTAAGGACACACTCCATAATGTTTGCACAACAAAATTGCCTAATGATGCATTTTTCAGAATGTGTCCCTGTTGTTAATCAACTCATAACTCTATATATGTAAAATAATGAAACCCATACGGGTTAACATCTTTCAGTCTTAATAAGCAAGTGTTCTCCTTTTGACTGAGATGACTTAATGATAATTTTTACGAGACCCATGGGTCAATCATATCAACCTCTTATGCTTTGAAAATTTTTCATCGATTCCAAGAGATTCAATAGTTGTTCATGCCTTCAGTTGCCTCACTTGGCATGTGGTCGGCAATTCTTTTGCACCAATCTCAGTAGTTAAATGTAACACTCCTTTATCTACGTGTGGGTATCTTCTATTCTTTGATTCCGCAAAGCTGTTGATGCAGCATTTCTATAAAATGAATTTGTGGCTGTTTCTCTAATGAGCATTTATTTCATGGATATGAAATTTATGTCTTGCTGCTCTGTTTCTGTTCTTTTCTACATACTTGACAACCTGTTTTAATGCTAAATCATAGTGTTATCTTAATTAAAACATTTTAAAGGCAAATTTAATATATGTTATAGCACCAATACATGTAATACAATGGAAAGCAATATAAATATCTATGACAATCTTTATAGGTGTAAAGCTGTGATAGCTATATTGATTGCCAATTTGTTAGCTGTTACTGTAAAACATCTTCAGTTGTAAGGCACATCTCAATTTATAAGTTGAAATGTGAAAAAACAAACAAAAAAACATGGTCATAGAATTAGGCACTTTTTCTGGCCTGCCTATCTGCTTTTCTTCCTTCTGCTGATCTTTCCTGAACATCCATTGGCCAGGGCTGGGGACATACAGATGAACAAGAATGAAGTTTATAGTTTCATAGGAAGACAGATAAGTAAACAAGTCACTCTAACAGTGAATAATGAAAAAGTAGGATAGGAGAAGTAAAAGGTACCAGGAGACTATAAAACAGGAAGCTTACCCAGAATAAGTGCTGTTCAGACTGCATTCTGAAGGATGACTGGTAAGGACTTGGGTCATGATGAAAGACATCAAGTGTACGTACATGGAAGGAACAGCATATGCCAGAGCCAGTTGGGCTTGGCAGGGTTGAGGAATGGAAAGGATTTCCATGGGGCTGGAACCGAGTGTGATGGAGGGAATGGAGGTGATGTGGTCAGGTTTGCATTTGAGGCAAAATACGTGATGTCCAAGGCCTGCTAACTGGCTCAGTGCAAGCAATAATAAGCATGGTATGAGCATATTCCATGATGAGGTTTCATTAAGCCAGAAGTCTGCCATGTTGTCTTAGCCCAGAGTACTGATAAGTAGGTAAAGGGATACAGCTTGTTGGCAAGTGGGTGATTGGGAGGCAACTCTTTTTTTTTTTTCAGACAGAGTTTTGCTCTTGTTGCCCAGGCTGGAGTGCAGGCACGATCTTGGCTCACCACAACCTCTGCCTCCCAGGTTAAGCGATTCTCCTGCCTCAGCCTCCTGAGTAGCTGGGATTACAGACATGTGCCACCATGCCTGGCTAATTTTGTATTTTTAGTAGAGATGGGGTTTCTCCATGTTGGTCAGGCTAGTCTCAAACTCCCGACCTCAGGTGATCCGCCCGCCTCAGCCTCCCAAAGTGCTAGGGTTAGAGGCGTGAGCTATTACGCCCAGCCGGGAGGCAACTCTTATGATTGTTCAAAGGTTTTCCAACTTGCCAGCCTCCTCCTCTGCATAGGTTTAGACTATAAAATTTGCTGAAGAATGCTGACTGGCCAGGCATCTGTGATATTACCTGTCACACTGTAGTGCACACAGAAGAGTTTGGTGTCTTTGGTCAGAGTGACTTTCTTAAGCCTTTGAGAGGACATGTGCACACAGACCCTATCTAGCCACTCTGACAAATTAGATCTTCTAAGAAGTGCAATGCTTTTGTTAAGTGCTGTCTCCAGTGCATCATATAAGAGCTACTACATGGAAGAGCATGGATGTCTCAGGCTGTATTTTGTGTAAGGGAAAAGTCTAGTCTATACCTCTTACCAAGTATTCAAGTGACCAGTCATTTTAAATAGGCTTACCACAGCAGAGCTTTTAAATAGTATGTGATATCCAAATATTTGACAGATGAGGCACCTGTGACTTAGAAATGCTGGTCGTTATAATGCTGGTCCTAGTACTGTAAGACTTGCAACCTCTGACTTTGCCAGAATGTCAGACATTTAATGGGCCTCTCCACTACCTTGGCACAATGTTCTTCCCTCCCCCTTAAACTTGAACCTCCTCCAGTGCATCTACCTCATCCAAGGGGACCATCAACCATCCAGTTTCCAAAGTCATAAAACAGAGTCTTCCTTGACCCTTCCTTTTAGTTACTGTCCATATTCAGTCAATCCTCACCTCCTATTGATTGGTTCTACCTGCTTCATTGTCTCCTGCGTCCATCTGCTTCTCTTAATTCCTATTGCTACTAAGTTAGACCAGGTCAAGGTACCCTATAATTGAGTCAATATTCTTTTGGATAATGGAAGTAAACTTGGGTTTTTAAATGATATCCAAGGAATTATAAATGATCCTTTAACAAACAGCTTTTATTTTAAAGAACAATGAGGTCCTGTGGCCATCTTAAAATGTTAAAATGAAGAAATAGAACTAAACTGTTATTAATAAAAACTGACAAACATGAGCATATCATTTTGTTTCCCTAGATAAAAAGATGATACATTCAACTAATATTTACTGAGTACCAAATATGTATCAGGCATTTGCTGAACATGGGAAATACAGCAGTGAATAAGACAGACAAAATCCTGTGTCTAGGCATATTATGTTGTAGCAGGGTATACAGACAATAGTTTTTAAAAAATCAATTCAGAAGGAAAAATCAGAAAACTTTCTATTGAACACTAAAATTTCCAAATTGTTTCAGCTTCTAGCAAAAGCTATTTCTTCAAAATGTTTATGTCAATTCATAAAGAGGTCACAGCTGATAACTCAATTGTGATTTTTTTCCAGATGTAATAAAATGCAAAAAAGATAGAAGTCCTTCTAGTCTTCAGCAATGTCCACTTTGCATGAACCCTAGGGCTTCTAAAGGCAAGCCCTTAGCTATGGTCTCAGCTGCAGCTTTCCAGTGTGCCAAGCCAACCATTGACTCATCCCTGAAATCAAAGAGCCTGACTATTCTGGAAGACAGTGGTTCTGCTTTCATCTCTCCCCAAGGTTTCCTGGCACCCTTTGGCTCCCTCACTTTGAATATGACAGACCAGTCTGGAAATGAAGCTAACATGGTCTGCAGTATTCAAAAGCCCTCAAGGATATCACCCACTGCATTCACTGAAGAAAATGACTACATCGTGCTAAATACTTCATTTTCAACATTTTTGGTATGCAACCTAGATTACGGTCACATTCAGCCAGTGTGGCAAGTTCTGGCTTTGTACAGTGATTCTCCTCTGATACTAGAAAGGAGCCACTTGCTTAGTGAAACACCACAGCTCTATTACAAATATAAGCAGGTGGCTCCTAAGCCTGAAGACATTTTTACCAACATAGAGGTGGATCTCAGAGCAGATCCCTCTTGGTTAATGCAAGACCAAATTTCCTTGCAGCTGAACAGAACTGCCACCACACTCAGTACATTACAGATCCAGTACTCCAGTGATGCTCAAATCACTTTGCCAAGAGCAGAGATGAGGCCAGTGAAACACAAATGGACTATGATTTCAAGGGATAACAATACTAAGCTGGAACATACTGTCTTGGTAGGTGGAACCATTGGCCTGGACTGCCCAGGCCAAGGAGACCCCACCCCACACTTGGAGTGGCTTCTAGCTGATGGAAGTAAAGTGAGAGCCCCTTATGTCAGTGAGGATGGACGGATACTAATAGACAAAAGTGGAAAATTGGAACTCCAGATGGCTGATAGTTTTGACACAGGCATATATCACTGTATAAGCAGCAATTATGATGATGTAGATATTCTCACCTATAGGATAACTGTGGTAGAACCTTCTGTTGAAGCCTATCAGGAAAATGGGATTCATCACACAGTTTTCGCTGGTGAAACTCTTGATCTTCCATGCCGTTCTACTGGTATCCCAGATGCCTCTATTAGCTGGGTTCTTCCAGGAAACATTGTGCTCTATCAGTCTTCAAGAGACAAGAAAGTTCTTAACAATGGCACATTAAGAATATTACAGGCCACCCCAGAAGACCAAGGTTATTATCGCTGTGTGGCAGCCAACCCATCAGGGGTTGATTTTTTGATTTTCCATGTTTCAGTCAAGATGAAAGGACAAAGGCCCTTGGAGCATGATGGAGAAACAGAGGGATCTGGATTTGATGAGTCCAATCCTATTGCTCATCTTAAGGAGCCACCAGGTGCACCACTCCATACATCTGCTCCGATGGAGGCTGAGGTTGGAAAACACGCCTCAAGCACAAGTAAGAGGCAAAACTATCGGGAATTAATACTCCAGCAACGTGGAGATTCAACACATCGACGTTTTAGGGAGAATAGGAGGCATTTCCCTCCCTCTGCTAGGAGAATTGACCCACAACACTGGGCAGCACTGTTGGAGAAAGCTAAAAAGAATGCTGTGCCAGAGAAGCGAGAAAATACCACAGTGAGCCCACCCCCAATGGTCACCCAACTCCCAAACATACCTGGTGAAGAAGACGATTCCTCAGGCATGCTTACTCTACATGAGAAATCTATGGTCCTGACCACTAAAACTTCGAACCTTCCAGCAAGGACAGTGACTGCTGACTCCAGAACAATATCTGATAGTCCTATGACAAACATAACTTCTGGCACAGAATTCTCTCCTGTTGTGAGTTCACAAATACTACCACCTGAAGAACCCATAGATTTCAGACTATCTACTACTATTAAAACTATAGCCATGTCAAAGAATATAAACCCAACCATATCAGGCCAAATGCAAGGCACAACCAATCAACATTCATCCACTGTCTTTCCATTACTACCTGGAGCAACTGAATTTCAGGACTCTGACCAGATGGGAAGAGGAAGGGAGCATTTCCAAAAAGCACCCCCAATAACAGCGAGGACTATGATCAAAGATGTCAATGTCAAAATGCTTAATAGCACCACCAACAAAGTATTATTAGAGTCAGTAAATACCACAAATAGTCAACAGACATCTGTAAGAGAAGTCAGTGAGCCCAAGCACAATCACTTCTATTCTCACACTACTCAAATACTTAGCACCTCCACGTTCCCTTTAGATCCACACACAACTGCTCATTCTCAGTTTCCGATCCCTAGAAATAGTACAGTTAACATCCCGCTGTTCAGACGCTTTGGGAGGTGGAGGAAAATTGGTGGAAGGGGGCGGATTATCAGCCCATATAGAACTCCAGTTCTCCGACGGCATAGATACAGCATTTTCAGGTCAACAACCAGCGGTTCTTCTGAGAAAAGCACTACTGCATTCTCAGCCACAGTGTTCAATGTGACATGCCTGTCCTGTCTTCCTGGGGAGAGGCTCGCCACTGCCACAGCAGCATTGTCTTTTCCAAGTGCTGCTCCCATCACCTTCCCCAAAGCTAACATTACCAGAGACCCAACAGAAGAGTCTACAACTCTAGTCCAGAATCCACTATTACTACTTGAGAACAAACCCAATGTAGATAGTGAGAAAACAACACCAACAATAAAATATTTCAGTACTGAAATTTCCCAAGTGACTCCAACTGGTGCAGTCATGATGTATGCTCCAACATCCATACCCATGGAAAAAACTCACAAAGTAAATGCCAGCTACCCACGTGTGTCTAGCACCAATGAAGCTAAAAGAGATTTAGTGATTACATCGTCACTTTCAGATGCTATCACCAAGCCACCCATGACTATTATAGCCACTACAAGGTTTTCAAGAAGGAAAATTCCCTGGCATCAGAACTTTGTAAATAACCATAACCCAAAAGGCAGATTAAGGTATCAACATAAAGTTAGTTTACAAAAAAGCACAGCTGTGATACTTCCTAAAACATCTCCTGCTTTACCCAGAGGCAAAGTCTCCCCCTTCTACCTCACCACACTTTCAGCAAGTGTGATGCAAATTCCATCCAATACCTTGACTACAACTCACCACACTACCACCAAAACACACAATTCTGGAAGTCTTCCAACAATGAAGGAGCTTCCCTTCCCACCCCTTAACTCTATGCTCCCTAATATAAGCAAAGACTCAAGTACAATAAACATCATACCAACGCAAATAGCAATACCAGCAACAACTCCTACCTTCCCTGCATCTGTCATCACTTATGAAACCCAAACAGAGAGATCCAGAGCACAAACAGTACAAAGAGAAGAGGAACCTCAAAAGAACAGGACTGACCCATACAGCTCTCCCGACCAGAGTTCTGGCTTCACTACATCCACTGCTATGACGCCTCCTGTTCTAACCACAACTGAAATTTCAGTCAAGCCCAGTGTCTCTGCATTTACTCATTCCCCACCAGAAAACACAACTGGAATTTCAAGCACAATCAGTTTTCATTCAAGAACTCTTAATCTGACAGATGTGATTGAAGAACTAGCCCAAGCGAGTATTCAGACTTTGAAGAGCACAATTGCTTCTGAAACAACATTGTCCAGCAAATCACACCAGAGTACCACAACTAGGAAAGCGGTCATTAGACACTCAACCATGCCACCATTCCTGAGCAGCAGTGCTACTCTAATGCCAGTTCCCATCTCCCCTCCCTTTACTCAGAGAGTGGTTACTGACAACATGGAAACTCCCATTTCTGGGCTTATGACAAATGCAGTGGTCAAGCTGCACGAACCCTCAAGGCACAATGCTAAATCACAGCAATTAGTAGCAGAGGTTGAAACATCTCCCAAGGCTCACCCAAATGCCAAGTTCACAGTTGGAACCACTCACTTCATCTACTCTAATCTGTTACATTCTACTCCCATGCCAGCACTAATAGTTAAATCACAGAATTCTAAATTAACTCCATCTCCCTGGGCAGAAAACCAGTTTTGGCACAAACTATACTCAGAAATTGCTGAAAAAGTCGAAAAGCCAGAAGTAAGCATGTTGACCACTGCAGGCCTGCCAGAGGTCACCACTCTTGCTTCAGATTGGGATGGACAGAAGAGTGACTTTGATAAGAAACTAGTTCAAGAAGCAACAACTTCCAAACTCCTTCCCTTTGACTCTTTGTCTAGGAATATATTGGAAAAGCCCAGAATAGTTGGAGGAAAAGCTGCAAGTTTTACTATTCCAGCTGACTCAGATGCCTTTCTTCCCTGTGAAGCTGTTGGAAATCCCCTGCCCACCATTCGTTGGACCAGAGTCCCATCAGGTATTTAAAACTTTTTCTTTACACTCAGTTTTTGTTAGAAAACAAGAAGAAGATTGTTATGTTTGGGGATTATACATCCAAAGAATCAATATCAGTTTCAAATTTTTCTAAGACACAGAAACTATAAATATCCTCATTTGACACTGGCATATTTTCACTCATCAAAAGGGCTTAAAATATGTTAATTAAGATCATTTTTTAGAATGCCTCAAAAGCTGATTCAAAGTAATATGATTTGAAAAAGAGAGAATCGTTATTGTGTTGAACCATCTGACTTTAAAATTATGTGAATAAAAAAATCCAGGCTGTGCACGGTGGCTCATGCCTGTAATCCCAGCACTTCGGGGAGGCCGAGGCAGGTAGATTACCTGAGGTCAGGAGTTCAGGATCAGCCTGGCCAACATGGTAAAACCCCATCTCTACTAAAAAAAAAATACAAAAATTAGCCAGGTGTGGTGGTGGGTGCTTGTAGTCCCAGCTACTCGGAAGGCTGAGACAGGAGAATTGCTTGAACCTGGGAGGCAGAGTTTGCAGTGAGCCAAGATCGCACCATTGCACTCCAGCCTGGGCGATAAGAGTGAAACTCCATCTCAATAAGATAAAATAAAATCCAGGAATAATTTTAGCAATCTTAAGACTAGATGTCCTAATTTTTATTTTTTATTTTTTTGGTCTGTCACCCAGGATGGAGTGCAGTGGTACAATCATGTCTCCAGGGGCTCAAGTGATCCTCCTATCTGAGCCTCCTGAGTAACTGGGACAACAAATGCACACCAACGCACCTAGCTAATATTTTATTTTTTATGTTTGTAGAGACAGGGTCACATTATGTTTCTAGGGCTAGTCTTGACCTCCTGGGCTCAAATGATCCTCCCACCTCAGCCTCCCAAAGCGTTGGGATTATACAAGTGAGCCACAGGGCTGGGCTTTCATTTTAATTTAAATGTATTCTTAGTAGCCCCCAAAAATATAGCTTTATGTTTTCTATCTAAACTTTGATGACCTATAGCAATAATTTTCTTTTTTCTTCTCAGGACTTGATTTATCTAAGAGGAAACAGAATAGCAGGGTGGAGGTTCTCCCCAATGGTACCCTGTCCATCCAGAGGGTGGAAATTCAGGACCGTGGACAGTACTTGTGTTCTGCATCCAATCTGTTTGGCACAGACCACCTACGTGTCACCTTGTCTGTGGTTTCCTATCCTCCCAGGATCCTGGAGAGACGTACCAAGGAGATCACAGTTCATTCTGGAAGCACTGTGGAACTGAAGTGCAGAGCAGAAGGTAGGCCAAACCCTACAGTTACCTGGATTCTTGCAAACCAAACAGTGGTCTCAGAATCATCCCAGGGAAGTAGACAGGCCGTGGTGACAGTTGATGGAACACTGGTCATCCACAATCTCAGTATTTATGACCGTGGCTTTTACAAATGTGTGGCCAGCAACCCAGCTGGCCAGGATTCACTGCTGGTTAAAATACAAGTCATTGCAGCACCACCTGTTATCCTAGAGCAAAAGAGGCAAGTCATTGTAGGCAGTTGGGGTGAAAGTTTAAAACTGCCTTGTACTGCAAAAGGAACTCCTCAGCCCAGCATTTACTGGGTCCTCTCTGATGGCACTGAAGTTAAACCATTACAGTTTACCAGTTCCAAGTTGTTCTTATTTTCAAATGGGACTTTGTATATAAGAAACCTAGCCTCCTCAGACAGGGGCACTTATGAATGCATTGCTACCAGTACCACTGGTTCGGAGCGAAGAGTAGTAATGCTTACAATGGAAGAGCAAGTGACCAGCCCCAGGATAGAAGTTGCATCTCAGAAAAGGACTGAAGTGAATTTTGGGGACAAATTACTACTGAACTGCTCAGCTACTGGGGAGCCCAAACCCCAAATAATGTGGAGGTTACCATCCAAGGCTGTGGTCGACCAGCAGCATAGGTAAGTCTATACCTTTGGGTTGGAATTATCTGCTTTAACTATTTATCTGTACAGCTTCTGAAATGGAAAAAGTGGCAGTGAGGCTAGCAGCAGTTTCAGAGTGCACATAGACTTTGGACATAAAGGAAACTCTCGAAAAAACCTAATCTTTTGAGATCATTTGAATATGAAAACCATTCTTTTCACATGCTTAACTCAAAGCATCAACTTCTTGGGGTTTTTATATTTTAGGCAGAATAAAAAATCTCATTTATCTCCATACTAGGTACAGTTTTAAAATAGTAACTGTAGGCCAGGGATGGTGGCTCATGCCTGTAATCCTAGCACTTTGGGAGGCTGAGACAGGTGGATCACCTGACATCAGGAGTTCAGGACCAGCTTGGCCAACATGGTGAAACCCTATCTCTACTAAAAGTACAAAAAAAAAAAAAATTAGCTGGGCATGGCAGCAGGTGCCTGTAATCCCAGCTGCTTGGGAGGTTGAAGTGGGAGAATTGCTTGAACCTGGGAGGTGGAGGTTACAGTGAACCGAGATTGCACACTGCACTCCAGCCTGGGCACCAGGGTGAGACTCTGTCTCAAAAAAAAAAAAAAATAGTAATTGTATAAATATAGTCATACTCTCTCTATATACGAAACAGAGAAGGGGATTTTTGTGATGCAGTCGAGATTCTGGAGAGAGACACTCCATTATTTTACTCGTCAGAGTCCCCTATTCGACATTTTAAACTTCATTATAATCAGTACTTAATTTTTTCTTTCCTAAAATTACGAAGCACTTTGTGAAAGTCACAATATTAAGACCTCCACTAAGTGAAATGTATTCAGGCCCCCACACTTTGATGTGATGAGACATATATATACAAATACACACTTTCTCTGGTCTGTTATAAGCATATGAATATTCTTTTTTGTTTGTTTGTTTGTTTTGTGAGATGGAGTCTTGCACTGTCGCCCAGGCTGAAGTGCAATGGCATTATCTCTGCTCACTGCAAGTTCCACCTCCCAGGTTCACGCCATTCTCCTGTCTCAGCCTCCTGTGTAGCTGGGACTATAGGCACCCGCCACCACACCTGGCTAATTTTTTGTATTTTAGTAGAGATGGAGTTTCACCATGTTAGCCAGGATGGTCTTGATCTCCTGACCTCATGATCTGCCCGTCTCAGCCTCCCACAGTGCTGGGATTATAGGCATGAGCCACCATGCCCAGCCTCAATATTCATTTTATAGCTGGCTTTCTATATAAATTAAATTCTATCTTCAAAAATCAATAATTATAGCTTATGAGGTTTCTTTTTTTTTTTTTTGCAAGTGGCATGACTTTATACAATAGTTTTTCCATTACATGACAAAAAAAATGATGAGAATTTCCATCTTATACATCTGTTTATTCATTAATAGAAAATATCCATGCAAGAAAAATTACACATAGTAAATGTGAATTTGTACTCATGCTTAGGAGTTGAAGATTTTTTTCTAATGACATGAGTTGATACTGAATACAGCTAATAAATTTAACCTGTGAGCTTTAGTTCAAAAGTAAATGTTAATTTTCAAGTTTTTCAAATGTCGTCAAAAATCACCTAAATTGAAATTTTTTAGATTTATAATTTTTAAATGCTGAGTTATGAAATGTGAGTTTTGTGCTTTGGAGAGGCCGAAGAAGCCTCTGCATTAATCTTTATTAACAATTCTGTCTTTTACTCTGAAAAACCTTCTATTTTCAGAAGTAAATTCTCCCTCTCAAAAATACGAGCTTATAAAAAGAAGCGTCAATAGTTCTGTCTCTTCTATGTCACAGTCTTCAGTTGCATTAGATCTTGGGTGCAGGGGATATCACTCTAAGCCAGTGTTTCTCCAAGAGAAGACTCCCTACTACCAGGATTAGCATTGTCTGGGAATTTGTTGAATCAGGAGCTCAGATTTTGTTTTAATAAGCAATCTGTTCTTAAAAGCCCTCCAGGTGATTTTGTTGCTAAAATTTGACGCTTGTTTTCAAACTTAATTGTTTATAAGTTGGCCGGGAAGTTTGTTAAGGAGTGGGTTTCTGTATCCCTGGTGAGACCTATTGAAGCAAAATTCAGGAAACCAAAGCCAGGAAATATGCATCTTAAACTTGGCCTCATGTAATTATGATGTAAAGCCTCATGTAAAGCTTAAACTTGGCCTTAACTTGTTAACATCTTAAACTTAACATCTTAAACTTGGCCTCATGTAAAGCTGATGAGGGATCTTCATTGAGAACGAAGTTAGAACAGTGGTTCTTTGCTGCACATGGAAACCTTTAATCTGGAAAATTTTAAGAATCCTGATGCCTAAGCCATGCTCCACACATAATAAGTCAAATTCTGGAGGTTAGACCCAGACATCAGTATTATTTTAAACTTCACAAGTGATTTTAATGTTGAGCCAAGTTTAAGAACCAATACTTTTAGAAAGCATTAAGAAAGAATGCCAGTATAGCATGGTGGAAAGCACAAGGCTTGAGAACCAGCCCTGTGACCTAAGGCAAATTACTAAATCTCTCTAAATACCGATTTTTCAGCTGTATAGTGAGGGAATTACTTCAAGATTAAACCACCAGTGCAAAGCACCTGGCAGTTTCCCTTCCTCTTAAGTGTATTCGTGTTGATTTTACCTTGGTTTATATGCCAGAGAAGTTCCTTCCATACTTGAAAAAAAAAAAAAAAAAAACACTGTTTCTAAAATTTTACTATAATACTTCCCATACTTACCTTTGCTGGAGAATAACAATGACGATGGCTGGGCGTGGTGGTTCACGCCTGTCATTCCAGCACTTTGGGAGACCAAGGCGGGAGGATCACTTGAACCCAGAAGTTGGAGACCTGCTTTGGCAACACAGTGAGACTCTGTCTCTACAAAAAATAAAAAAATTAGGAGGGCATAGTGAGATGTGTCTGTAATCCCAGCTACTCAGAGGTTGAGGTTGGTGGATTGCTTGAACCTGGGAGGTCGAGGCTGCAGTGAGCCATGATCTCACCACTGCACTCTAGCCTGGGGCTCCAGAGTGAGACCCCGTCTCAAAAAATATAAATAGGTAAATAGAAAATGAGAGAGAGAAAATTGACTTGAGACTGTTTGACTTGGTTAGCACTTACGCTATGAAAGCAGTTTTTACTTTTCTCTCCAGTTTTATCTACCTGCTTAGCCCATGTTGCCCAAAAATAAGAAAGACATTTTCTCCTGTAGGTATCCCTGATAGCACTTTTAGCACCTATTCAGTCTCCATTGATCTTTCTGAAAAACTAGATTTAGTTTTACTAGGAAAGATCTGCCACCTGGTGGTTAAATTTGGTAATGGTAGGCTGTGCCGCCACTGTACATCTGAAGAATGATATTCCACACAGCTCAACCTAGTGCAAAAACCAGTCACTCTACAGCTGCCCATAGAGGGCAGATGCTGGAACAACCTTCTAAGGAACCCTGCGTTGGTATTCTCTTTATAACAAAGTAAAATTTATTTTTTTTTCTAAAACAGTTTCATTTTTGTCACCCAGACTAGAAAGCGATTCTCATGCCTCAGCCTCGCAAGTAGCTAGGATTACAGGCATGTACCACCATGATCAGCTAATTTTTTGTATTTTTAACAGTGATGGGGTTTCGCCACATTAGCCAGACTAGTCTCAAACTCCTGCCCTCAAGTAATCTGCCCACATTGGCCTCCCAAAGTGCTGGGATTACAGGCAAGAGTCACTGTGCCCAGCCAAAGTAGAATATATTTTCTAACCAAATTATTCAATAATTGTTTTGTTACTAATAACTTTTTAGAAAGTATCATCTGCCATCTTTTCTGAGGAACTGAGTTTGCTTTTTCCTTACCTATATATATATTATAAAATGACTATGTTTGTGGATCCAATTAGTTTACTTGATATGTGAAATGGTCAAGGAAGTTGTGGTGTCTAGAAATCCCATATTTCTAGCACGTCCCTCATCATTAAGATTTTAAAAAAAAAATTACTGTGTAACAGAGATTCATTTGAATTCCATCTGAGAAATACTACTTATTTGCACTAAACTATACCTGTCCAATTAGATAATTTCATCTTTCAGCAAATGACTTAGAAGACAATAAACTGGTGGTAATTCTAATTTTTATTGCAACAATTTAAAGCTAATTACACAAAAACAGGTAACTATGAGGTGATGGATATGCTAGTTAATCGTGGTCATTTCACAATGTATATATGTGTGTGTACACACACATATATATATATATAAAATACCATGTTCTACACTTCAAAGATACGCAATTTTCATTGGTCATGCTTCAATAAAGCTGGGGCAGAGGGAGACAATTCTGAGTAAAACAGTTTCCCTCATTGCTAACAGCTGTACACTCAAATGAATCTCTTTTCTCCTTAGAATGGGCAGCCGGATCCACGTCTACCCAAATGGATCCCTGTTTATTGGATCAGTAACAGAAAAAGACAGTGGTGTCTACTTGTGTGTGGCAAGAAACAAAATGGGGGATGATCTGATACTGATGCATGTCAGCCTAAGACTGAAACCTGCCAAAATTGACCACAAGCAGTATTTTAGAAAGCAAGTGCTCCATGGGAAAGATTTCCAAGTAGATTGCAAAGCTTCCGGCTCCCCGATGCCAGAGATATCTTGGAGTTTGCCCGATGGAACCATGATCAACAATGCAATGCAAGCCGATGACAGTGGCCACAGGACCAGGAGATATACCCTTTTCAACAATGGAACTTTATACTTCAACAAAGTTGGGGTAGCAGAGGAAGGAGATTATACTTGCTATGCCCAGAACACCCTAGGGAAGGATGAAATGAAGGTCCACTTAACAGTTATAACGGCTGCTCCCCGGATAAGGCAGGGTAACAAAACCAACAAGAGAATCAAAGCTGGAGACACAGCTGTCCTTGACTGTGAGGTCATTGGCGATCCCAAACCAAAAATATTTTGGTTGCTGCCTTCCAACGACATGATTTCCTTCTCCATTGATAGGTACACATTTCATGTCAATGGGTCTTTGACCATCAACAAAGTGAAACTGCTCGATTCTGGAGAGTACGTATGTGTAGCCCGAAATCCCAGTGGGGATGACACCAAAATGTACAAACTGGATGTTGTCTCTAAACCTCCATTAATCAATGGACTGTATACAAACAGAACTGTTATTAAAGCCACAGCCGTGAGACATTCCAAAAAACACTTTGACTGCAGAGCTGAAGGGACACCATCTCCTGAAGTCATGTGGATCATGCCAGACAGTATTTTCCTCACAGCCCCATACTATGGAAGCAGAATCACAGTCCATAAAAATGGAACCTTGGAAATTAGGAATGTGAGGCTTTCAGATTCAGCCGATTTTATCTGTGTGGCCCGAAATGAAGGTGGAGAGAGCGTGTTGGTGGTACAGTTAGAAGTACTGGAAATGCTGAGAAGACCGACATTCAGAAATCCATTTAATGAAAAAATAGTTGCCCAACTGGGAAAGTCCACAGCATTGAATTGCTCTGTTGATGGTAACCCACCACCTGAAATAATCTGGATTTTACCAGATGGCACACGATTTTCCAATGGACCACAAAGCTATCAGTATCTGATAGCAAGCAATGGTTCTTTCATCATTTATAAAACAACTCGGGAGGATGCAGGAAAATATCGCTGTGCAGCTAGGAATAAAGTTGGCTATATTGAGAAATTAGTCATATTAGAAATTGGCCAGAAGCCAGTTATTCTTACATATGCACCAGGGACAGTAAAAGGCATCAGTGGAGAGTCTCTATCACTGCATTGTGTGTCTGATGGAATCCCTAAGCCAAATATCAAATGGACTATGCCAAGTGGTTATGTAGTAGACAGGCCTCAAATTAATGGGAAATACATATTGCATGACAATGGCACATTAGTCATCAAAGAAGCAACAGCTTATGACAGAGGCAACTATATCTGTAAGGCTCAAAATAGTGTTGGTCATACACTGATTACTGTTCCAGTAATGATTGTAGCCCACCCTCCCCGAATTACAAATCGTCCACCCAGAAGTATTGTCACCAGGACAGGGGCAGCCTTTCAGCTCCACTGTGTGGCCCTGGGAGTTCCCAAGCCAGAAATCACGTGGGAGATGCCTGACCACTCCCTTCTCTCAACAGCAAGTAAAGAGAGGACACGTGGAAGCGAGCAGCTTCACTTACACGGTACCCTAGTCATTCAG
>NW_012101255.1:1947952-1948843 GCF_000951045.1 Mandrillus leucophaeus
ATACATAAATACTTTAAGTCCATCATAATCCATTCTTTCTAGAAATGTGAGATTCAAAAAAAGCACCAATTTCAAAAGGTCTGCTAGCACACTCTTCCGGGAGTAGGCCTGCCTGCATGATTCACATTTGTAAACCTACTTTAAAGGTGAGTTCAACAAAATCAAATCACAACTTCTCCTTGGATTTTTGTTTAAACACCTTTTTTGTGTGTGTATGTGTGTGAGATGTAGCATACAATATAGTAAAATGTCAAAGAAATGATAAAACAAAGGGACATTTTTAAGATGACTAATGCATTAAATTTGATTTTCTGTTTTTCAGTGCAAACATAAAACGTCATGTCTTCTCCTCTTGCAGATTCAGAAGTGTGAAGGATGCCCATACGGAGTCACTCCTTGCTGTGGCTGGTTGCCTAAGGAGAAAAACAAATTCAACCAAACTTAGATACAAAACTATTGCCCAGATAGCTGCTACCCTCTTGTCACTGCTCTCAGTACCAGCCGCAGGTACAGGGAAACAGAGTGGCCAGAGAGTACCATCCTTGTCCTGAAAAACCCTTGTGGTGGGATTCAAGTACCACCCCGCAGAGAGGCCAACTTTAGCTCACAGTCCACACTTGCCAATGCAATGCCACAAGTTTTAGTTTACTGGCCCATCCAAAGTATCTCCCTCTGAACTAAACTACTTGGTATTAACTTTCAAAAGGAGTACAGTAAAAGTTTCATAAAACATTGAAAGTTCTCAAAATGCTTATAAAAGTCAGCAATTCTGCTTTAACACGTAATTGGTAAGAGAACATTAGATTGGAACTGGGCAGTTTTCTGCAAATGGCCATAAGATATGTACATCAGAACTGTGCAAGAGTATACGCAGGTGCAAAAGTGTGCGTG
>NW_012101255.1:1948893-1950734 GCF_000951045.1 Mandrillus leucophaeus
AATAGGGAGAAAATCTGAAGACTAAAGTAATTCTAGTTATTTTCTTTATAATGCGCAGGGGTAAAACAGCATTCCTCAACTTTCCATAGAATCTTGGAATTAGAGTCTTAGCATAACTAACTTTCTCACCTAAAAAAAAAAGAACACAGATATGCCCCACAGCCTTCATGTGCAAAATGATCAATAATTTAACTCACCTCTGCAAAGTATAAAGTGCATACAAATGCTATGCAATTATAACACTCATTCTTAAAACAGTATTACTGTTGTTTGCAATGTTGAGCTACAAAATATATGGTTCAAACTGAACTGGCAAAGAAATTTGGAAAGAAATAACAAAGATGGAACATGACTCACTCACTAGGCACAACATTTACATTTCGGTTGTTTTGCCAATGCAGTCATTATATAGATATATTACTTTGAATAAAACAACTTCATAAGCTTATCTAAGTAGGATTCTTGAGAGGAAAAAATCTGATATACAAAACCAGCAAAAATGTGTACAGATACATCTTCTGAAAGCAGATAGACTGTTAATTTAGTGAAAAGAATGGTTTTTAATGTTTTGGCAAAGTCTTTTCCAGCCCAGAGTAAACACAAAATGGGCAGGCTGGAGTGAAATATTTTCACAGTGTACAAAGCAGTTCACATGGATGTTGCCACAGCAAAGTAAGCTGACATGTATTTGAGGTCATTTGCATGAGTCAAACTTTGCAATGAGTAACTCACCTAGGAAGATATAAATTATTTGCAAAAGAAAATGTCTACTAAAGTTGTACTAGCTAGATTTTAAAAAAGTAGATTTACATGGTCTGCTCATTATAGACAAGTCTATTCACAGTATGCTTGACTATATTATATGTAAAATCATATGGCAAAAGAAAATGAAATAACAGAGAACATGGGAAAATATCCCCCACATATGTTTTAAAATGCCCTGCAATTTTTCACATTCAAAATTTTATGCATCTAAATCTAAAAAAATATTATATGGAATACTCTTAAGTTACACAAACTGATAATTTACTGGTTTCTTTTTTACTCTAATAGGAGCAAATTACCACATACTTGAACAAAGTTAAAATAGTTACTATTTCTTTATAATAAATTTGATGTATAATTTACTTGTGCTTTTTGCACCAATTTATAAATACAGTATATGCAATACACAACCAAGACTGACACTGACAGTAATAATTAAATTCAAAATAGCAAATACTTACCATACAAAATAAACAGCAAATACACCTTGTATGAAAACCAGAGCCTTCTGGACTTTGGGGCCAGATTCTCTGGAAACATGTCAAGTGTGAGCACTGGAATCTCAAGCCAGCTGCTAGGGTTTTTCCCTTAAGGTGGCATAAGGTTCAGGAGAACCAAAACTGGCAACAAATAGTTGGACGATTCCACTGCAGTTCTTTCAGGCCTTTAGGATGTACATGTTGTACCTTCACAATGACTCTCGTCAATGATCTTGCCTCAAAATAAATTTGAGTACAGCTACTTCTAACAGGTTTCCGCACATCTTAGGGCGGCTCTCACAGGAACCTTGGTTTAGGTTCTCAGTTTAAGAAGTTTAAGTACTAAGCAACAATCTGTTTCAGCACCTTTTGACCACAACAAAAGCAAAGAAAAGTCCTACATAAATAAGAACAAAGTTTATAAAGTGCTTATGAGATTACAAACATTTCAAATTAGAGCAATGCAAATAAATGTCCATTTCACCATCACAGGTGAATGCAGAATAAATGGGTCACGTTTCTGTCAAGATCTGACATTCCTTTCAAATCAGTAGTTTGGTCCAGCAGAGTTTGCAAAATAAAATTAAAAAAAAAAAA
>NW_012101255.1:1952709-1954019 GCF_000951045.1 Mandrillus leucophaeus
ACCCTCCCCGAATTACAAATCGTCCACCCAGAAGTATTGTCACCAGGACAGGGGCAGCCTTTCAGCTCCACTGTGTGGCCCTGGGAGTTCCCAAGCCAGAAATCACGTGGGAGATGCCTGACCACTCCCTTCTCTCAACAGCAAGTAAAGAGAGGACACGTGGAAGCGAGCAGCTTCACTTACACGGTACCCTAGTCATTCAGAATCCCCAAACCTCTGATTCTGGGATATACAAATGCACAGCAAAGAATCCACTTGGTAGTGATTATGCAGCAACGTATATTCAAGTAATCTGACATGAAATAAACATGTGGGCAGAATTTGTTTTTTGGAAGAAGTTTAATCAAAGGCAGCCATAGGCATGTAAATGAATTGGAATACATTTACAGTATTAAATTTACAATGAACATGCAAAATAAAAGGACTTGTAAATAAATGCATTATGAACTGATGATACTGATTTATTTAATGGATCTCAAAACAAACTTTTAACTTAAGGCACTTTTATTTTGCCAACAAATAACAATAAACATTAAAACGGTCCACTATAAAATAACAAATGGCTAATGTACCTGAATTTTTCAGTAAAAAAATGAACTTTTAATACCAGTTGCCTAGTGTCCACTTCCTATCAATGTTACAAGCATGGCACTCAGAACAGAGACAATGGAAAATATTAAATCTGCAATCTTCTTTATGTAAATTTACCATCCTGATGTATAAATATTTTGTGGTTTATAAATTTTTTTGCTAAAACCTACAGAAAATAAGCACTGAACTGTCTTGATTATGATTCACCATTTGTTCACACTGAAAATTTTCATTGATGGGGAATACAAAAATGTTTTAATAACTGCATTTAAAAATAAATGCAGGCTCACTTTTCCACATGTAAAAAGCAATGTAATAACTGCACATCATAAAATGTGAAAAGGGGGTTGATTACTTTTGTCCAAATACGCCCATTAAAAAGGTTTTAAAAATACAATGAAACTTCTTTATAACTTTAAAATCTAGCTCAGGCACCCCTGGTTTGGAGCTGTTTATAAGGAAATTTTTCTGAGGAGGAATCATTGCTCTATAAGCATTTCATTTAATTAATAATTCTTTAATGGGAAAATGCTTGGGAGGGTCTAGATCTGTTATATATAATGAAGTTTCACTGTATTTAAAATCTGATCAATCCTACACAAAATGTTGCTTTTTGTAATTCACTGAATTTATATTACATGCTTAATTCAACCTGAATTAATTTGGGGAATATTATATGATTGATCTTACCTAAATCTAGGGCTGGGGTTTTCCAGTGT